>NC_045558.1:12966562-13164062 GCF_009769535.1 Thamnophis elegans
ACCAGAATTCCTAGCTTTAAAAAATTCATTTTTTCAAACTACGCTTTCACAAAACATTTTCACTGTTACCCAGAGGCTTCACTAAACAACTTTGAGGAAACCTCCACATCTACTGTATGTCAGCAATACTTAGGGATGTTTCCAAAAAGAACATACTTGAAGAAGTAGCAGCATAAAAACAATTCTATGTCTATGTCAAAGATAAGGAGTCCCTCTTAATTAAGGACTTTTGTTTTTCAAAATAAGATGCCCAAAGCAGAAGATAAAGACATTCTCCCATCTCACCATTCTTCCCTTCAAATTGAATTTGGAGGCATATTACTCCTTAGAGATAATGTTGAATCTGCAAGGCGTAATTGTCCTGCCTTTCATGAATTTATCCAATTCCCTTTTTTAAAAAAAAATGACTTTAACTATGTTCAATACTGATGAATTCCACAAGTTATTATCCTGAATAAAATTCTTCAATCTTAAATCTCCTTCCAATCAGCTTCACTGGATAATTTTTGGTGAGAGAGGTGCATATTTTTATCTTCTGCTTGTGAACACCCTACAATGAAAAATGAATGTCCTAAATTAAAATGGATTCCATATTGTTTCTCAGATCCATGCATAATTGTATATACTGTACCTTGGTCATCTCCATAGTCTAAGATAGCCCTTTCTTGCTAAGAAGATGCTTAAGTATTCCAATCACTTTGGCTACCTATATCTTCTTCAAATATGGCAACTAAACTATATGCAGTATGTGTAAATCCTCCCTCTAATGATTTGCAACTCCTCTGTATTAAATGGACCTTCATGGAACAATCCACTATGATTCTGGTGTCTTTTTCTTCTATTATCAGTCATTTGGTCAATTGAAGAATAAAGGAGTATTCCCCAAAAATTATTTTTCAATAACAATGCAAGAATCACAATCTCCAGTATCATACTTCCAGTAATTTCATCACTGGAAGAAGTTTCATTTTTCTCTTCCTAATTCTCAGGGAAGGAAGATATGACCGAACCTCTGTGGTTATCTGTTTATGCTTGAGATCTAATGTTCATCACATTTCACTTCTTATACTAAATATTGTCTTCCATTTTGCTATTGCGCCACCGTTTAAACAAATTGCTTTGGAGCACATGTGTAATTCAAATAATACCTTTTAATTTTACTCAGACACTTTTGTATTAACATCTAGTAAGCAATCAATAAGCACAGGAAAAATTGATTATATAATGCTGCATTTTCTATCTGTCTACAAAAGTTAGCAATTACATGCTGATTAGAATGAGGTATCTGATGCAATTAACTATGAGCTATGTGTCCTGAATATTAAATTAATAAATGTGTTTATAGCAATTCCAATACTTGTTTTCAGAAAAAAGCAGATTAAAATGGCCTTAAAATCTCTTTGAAAATACAATATTTTTATATGGAATTTTATATGGAATTTTTTATATAAAATGAAGCTGAATGTTGCATGTGCTTCACTCATCAGCCAAGGTCTATTATAAATATCATTTGATTTGGATTATAATTTCTTAAAACATTAAATTATAGCAGATTTCATTTTAAATATCTAATCATTCATTGTAATTCCTATAATAAATAATATAGCAATAGCATGAATTAATGGAAGAGATGCACCAAAACATGTTGTAACCAGCTGATATACTTTTTTTTAATATAATATATACCTGTGTTCTTTTTTGTTTTTGTTTTTGTTTTGTTTTTTCTTCCCTGCCTTGTCTTTTGTTCTTTTTGTCTTTTTTTTTTCTTTTTTTGATTTTTTCTTTTCCGACTGGTGTGGGCATATATTGTTTAAGATTATTATTTTTACCAATATTTTTAAATAATAATTACAGTCAAATGAAAATGGATATATGATGATGGTGATATGTATGAATATTTGAGTTAAAATGTTCGAGTTAACATGAGCTATGTTTGTTGACTGTGGAGGAGATGCACGAAAGTTTATTTGTGACCGACTGACACACTTCCTATAGCATGTAAAGAAAGATGTTGTATTTGTTTTAAATTAAAAATTAAAAAAAAATTTAATTAAAAAAAAACCTTCTAACAAACAATCCCTCATAATTACCTTCCTATGTAAAAAGAATTAAAAGTGAACCTATGAAATAGCTTAAATGACATTAAGTATTTCTGATTTTGTTCTTTAAAAACTGCTTTGGAGTGCAGGTGTTGCAAATAGCTATTTGCAGCTCATTAAAGCAACTCAGTCTGCAAACTCTTTAAATCAACAGCCATATTGCCTGAGAAAAAATCACATCTGTTTATAGAATTGCAGATAAACTCCAGTACATCTTTTAGAAAATAATCCAAAGTACTTCAACCCTGGAAAACAAATTTACACCGGGATGGGTTCTGGCAGGCACTACTGACGGTTTGCTCATGTGCATGCTGTGCGTGCATGCTTAATGCGTGCTCCATGTGCATGCACAGTGCTATTAAAATTGTTCCGTGCATGCACAGAACTGAAAAACAAGATGGCGGCGCCAATGGTGCCCAGGGAACTGGTTCAGGGGTGTTGCTGCCAGTTCCAGCAACCTAGGCCACCAAACCACTACCAGTTCAGCCGAACTGGTCCAAACCGGTAAGAACCCATAAACTGATTCACACATACATACAGTTCCTAAGGGAAAAGAAGAAGAGAAAATGCCCTAAAAGCTTTAAATTATCTTGATAAGGAAGGAAAAATAGGGAGAAGCAGGTTATCCATCCTCTTATAACTATAACTCACTTAGGTGGCAATTCCCCCTTTTGGTTCAGCTTTCAATCCTCCATGTACTAAAGATGCATAGACTGATTCAATCCTTCAAATTTTTACCTGTTCCCATCCTTTCTTCAGTAAGGATTTGTAATATGGTAGATGTAATCCTCAACATCTCACAATGACCCTGGGTGCTTTCCTCACTCCAAATTCTCCATAGCAGAAGGAGTAAAGGTGGCACATTTTCAAGTATTATTTCTGGCTGCCATAAGTACTATATGCCATCTGCTCTTATAAGTGATTCAATGTTCATGCTCTTCAGAAGTTGAAGAGGAAGAACACACTGTGCCTGTAACTTTATTTGGCATTTAGGTAGAGAAATGTTATATAACATTTTAAAAAATCCTATATGTGATATAGGCTCTTAAAAAGTACATCTTAGTGAACAATTTCACACTAATAGAATATAAAATAATTAAAGACTGGGGAAGGATAGGGTGCATATCTTGTTTTCAAGGACAATTTTGTACAAGATTAACGGCAGGGCTTATATGTATTTATTTCAGTTATCCTTATTCTAGTGATACTCAGATTAAATTACTGCAATGTATTTTGCCTGGATTTACCTTTGAAAGCTTCAGATAATTCAGACTGCCAAAATCCAGGGATTTATCCTGGAGCAATAGCAATAGCAATAGCAGTTAGACTTATATACTGCTTCATAGGGCTTTCAGCCCTCTCTAAGCGGTTTACAGAGTCAGCATATTGCCCCCAACAACAATCCGGGTCCTCATTTTACCCACCTCGGAAGGATGGAAGGCTGAGTCAACCCTGAGCCGGTGAGATTTGAACAGCCGAACTGCAGAACTGCAGTCAGCTGAAGTAGCTTGCAGTGCTGCATTTAACCACTGCGCCACCTCAGCAGAAAGACCTAACTCATGTTTTCATCAGCACCTGGCTGGACTACTAAAAATAGGGCAACACTTTCAAAGGCCACTCAGGATCTTCAGGTTGGTACAAAAAATAATAACACATGTGCTTCCTAGTACTTGGCTTCATGAACATATGGAATCAAAATATCTACCAAAAGAAAGGCTGAGCGCCAAAGAATTGAGGCCTTTGAACTATGGTGCTGGAGAAGACTGCTGCGAGTATCTTGGACTGCAAGGCGATCCAACCAGTCAGTCCTAGAGGAGATCAATCCTGATTGCTCTTTAGAAGGCCCAGATCCTGAAGATGAAACTCAAATATCGTAGCGAAGGAAGGAAGGACTCCCTTGAGAAGAGCCTCATGCTGGGAAAGATTGAGGGCAAAAGAAGAAAGGGACGGCAGAGAATGAGGTGGCTGGATGGAGTCACCGAAGCAGTAGGTGTGAGCTTAAATGGACTCCAGAGGATGGTAGAGGACATGAAGGCCTGGAGGAATATTGCCCATGGGGTCATGATGGGTCGGACACAACTTCGCAACTAAGAACAACCACAACCAAAAGAGAAAAGCCTTTGGCTCTTCTGAACTCTTCTGAAAGGGAGGGAGGGAGGGAGGGAACACAATCAAAGTACTTCTTTACCGTTTTTGTTCTATTTTTCTGCTATTCTTTTTCTTTTTTCTTTTAGTTTTTTCTTTCATTTTTTCCTGATTCTTTTTCCTATTTTGCACTATTTTTGTTTGCCTTTTTCTTGTATTTAAATTTTTGATAACTTTACATTAAAAAGAATCCTTTCAAAAAGTCTATTTAATTATATCACAGGATACTTTAAATGCCATAATTTTGAGACCACCCTTAAAATTCATTATGTTTTTTACTGCACGATTGCGGCAATTTAGCAATAGCATTTAGACTTATATACCGCTTCACAGTGCTTTACAGTATTCTCTAAGCGGTTTACGGTGTCAGTCTATTGCCCCCAACAATCTGGCTCCTCATTTTGCTGAACTCATAAGGATGGAAGGCTGAGTCAACCTTGATCAGGTCAGGATCAAACTCCTGGCAGTGGGAATGCAGAGTTTGTCTGCATTCTAACCACTGCACCACACAGCTCTTTAAAATTTAAAAATCTAATCAATTCAAATGAACAGTTTCTCAGTAGTTCAGTTGTTCAGTGATACAACTGGTTAAATCCAGCTCTAACTTACAGAGAAAGTTTTCACCAAGTTTTATTAAGCGAGGTTGTGGGGGCGGAGACAGGGGTATTGTCATTATTATTTATTTGGATTACTTCAATGCATTTACATAGAACTGCTCTTGAAGACAATCCCAAAATAGCAGAGCACATAGTAATAGGAGTCCCTAATGTCAATATTCCAAATAGCATCCAAAAAAAAAAAAAAAAGAATCTGGGACAAGAGGTTCCTCAAAATTCCAATTTATTAAAAGAGCCATGTTGGCACATCTGGGAAAAACCGAATCTGAAAGCTTCCAGTTTTTCCCACCCAGTTGAAAGTTCAAGATCCTGGCCCAACACCCACAAGTTCATCACATGGTCCAACCTTCCACTGCCATGGAAACAGATTCCTCCCATCCAGATCTAGCCAGGTGCAGATACAAAGATGACCTCGGCTTTCTAAGAAGAATGTTACAGTATTACGGCTACAGATCACCCAACTCCATTTAATCCCCCCCCTCCCAATTTTCCACAGTAGAAAGTATGGCAGGCCTGAAATCCAAAAAGAGAATATGGCTTGCCGATCTGACACTAGGGTCGTCCGTATAATTCTTCTGTTGTGTGAGCTGCAATGGCTTCTAGTTTCTATCCAGGTACAATTCAGATCATCACCTTTAAAGTCCTTTATGGCACAGGGTCAGACTATCCCTGGGATCGCCTTTCCCTAAGGACATCTCACCAGATAGGGTGGGCGTGATCCTAATCCAGTCCCCTTATCTGAGCTAGAAAGCGGGCCTTTTCTGCACACCCTTCGCTCATCTTCAGCAGCCCTCTGAGCCTTTTAGCCTTCTGTAAGGGTTTGAAGACTTGGCTTTTCTCCCACTCCTTGGGAGAAAACTAGATAATCACACTAAAATGGATCAGTGCCATGGTTTTGTTGTTATTTTTAATGCCTTAATCAGCGGAGTTGTATAATTTTAAAATGATTCTAGACATTTTTATTTTGGTGGGGAGCAACCCAGAATTAATTGAAATAATATACATTTTAAATAAAATAAATAAGTATATTTATTACAGCCCCCACTTCAAAAGACTCTGGTAATTACAATGTTGGAGGTTTCCTCTCCAGCCAAGCTGATGTAGGGAAGGCTTCAAGTTATTATTATCAGAATAGAAGCATAAAGAGTTAACTAAGTTTGACCCAACAAGGTAATAAATAAATACAATATAAGAGGTTGCAATTTTCCATACTATAGGCTAGCATATATAGCTTGTATATTATATTCTATGTTTACTTGCCTAGAGTTAGTATTTTTAAAGTACAGCCACAATATTATATAGCTAGAGCAAAACCATGTTAGCCCAATATGTGACCCCTGGACATACCAGCTGCTGGTTTGAGATACGTGCCAGGTACCAAATTGTACAGAAAAACAAGATAGGAATGCCAAGAAGATGAGAACTGGCTGCAGAAAATGGGTGATTAGCAACACAAATCTAACTAGTCCATTTTAACATTAAGTAGAATACAATATGATGCAATCTCTTATCAAGTAGAACACTATATAGCTTATAAAAGACACATTATACATTTATATAGGATAAAACTATTTAGTATCTTAACATATAGACAGATTAACCTGTAAAGGGCCTCTTTCTTTCTTCATACATCTCTCTGCTTGAGAACAGAACTAACAAGGGAAGCAATTAATCTGTTATCAAGTCTCCATCAACAAAGGGAATAGTCAAGCCAGGCCTTGACTGGGGGCAAGAATGTATATAATTCAAACCCACTTTGACATCTCCCTATCTCAATGTTGTTTTACTTAATTAAGTAACTTTCTCGAATGTTGCTTTTACTTAATTGGTTTCTCTCTCAAATGTTGTTTTTATAATTCTTGTGTAACAAGGTAACCGATCAAAGGGATGAGATTGATTGCTTAGCAAGTTTGGGTGACAGAAAGGGCTTAACTAATTTATGCTTTTAGGGGTAATGGGTGATCAGGAAGCATGTGACAGAACCGGGCTAGGAAGGACCTGTGAACGGTAAGAATGTATAAAAATATGTTGAGATCTGTAACTCGGTGTGAACTTCTATTGTTGTGCCAAAGAAGTCTCAAGCTTTTTTCAAACAGCTTTCTAATAAATCTTACTTCTGCTTGATCCAAGTATTGTGTGTAGTTGTTACACACACTAAGAAAGAAAAACAACAAACTGACTACAAGAGGAATTAAACTCCTATCAGCAATAAAATAAAACAAGTAACTCATGTCATTGATTTTTTTTTAATAAATCCCAAAAAACCCCACAATTTCTCTGTATTTAACACACTTAAAACATCTATCTGGAATATAGAGCCAGATAATTCCAGATAAACATCTATCTGGAATACAGAGCCAAGGTGGCACAGTGGTTAAATGCAGCACTGCAGGCTACTTCAGCTGACTGCAGTTCTGCACTTCAGCTGTTCAAATCTCACCGGCTCAGGGTTGACTCAGCCTTCCATCCTTCCGAGGTGGGTAAAATGAGGACCCGGATTGTTGTTGGGGGCAATATGCTGACTCTGTAAACCGCTTAGAGAGGGCTGAAAGCCCTATGAAGCGGTATATAAGTCTAACTGCTATTGCTATTGCTATATTCTTGGATTAAAAGAAAAGCACAGCAGTTTTTACCATGATAACACAGTAGCTATTGCCCCAGTAGCAAGACACCAATGACAAATTTGTTCTATTTTCCAGAACAATTTTGTGTCAGCAAAGGTCACAACTAATCTCTGGGTTTCTGCTTAGATAGTTTATCAAAGTACAAGAGTATTTGATCAGAAGCATTTTTTTTCTAAATATATGATTTTATAAATTTGTTTCTAAATTTATTCTAGGGATAAGTAAGTATATCTTCAATGTCATTACCACTAAAATGATCAACATGCAGTTCTCTTTTATTGAATCTTTTGATTCAGGCATGATAAAGGTGGTTATTACATTCTTTGTCTCCTTCACTCACACGAGCAGTGGATTATGAATAATTGAAATTTTCTACAATAGCCTTGTATAAAAATAAATAGTACAGGATACAGTATTCCTTTTAACAGGGTAAGAGGAGTTTCTGCAAGAGGAGTTTCTGGTAAGAGGAGTTTCAGCAAACTTTTGCTCCACAAAATTCTTTACCAAAAGATGAATTGCTTCTCTAAAACAGGAGCCTCCAATTCCCAGTCCACGTCCTGTTACTGGTCCGCAACCCACTGGGAACCAGGTTGCGCAAGTGGCAGGCAAGCACGCGAAGCTCCATTTGCACATGTGCGGAATTAGGTTGCACACATACGAGACCATCTCCTTGCCTCTGCTACCATCTGCTACCACTGCTGCTGCCAATCTGCAGAGCTGGAAAGGTAGGTACAGATACAGATTAAGAGAATTGAAACAGACCTTGTAGGCAGTGGTGAGATTCAGAAACTTAACAACCAGTTCTCCCGTAGTGATGCAAACTGGCTGAATCCCACCACCGCTTGCAGGTCATCTAGTCCAGCCCCCTGCCCAAGCAAGAGACCTTATACAATTTCTGACAAATGGCAGTCCAATATCTTCTTGAAAACTTCCAGTTGTGAAGCTTCCACAACTTCTGAAAGCAAGCTGTTCCATTGCTTTATTGCTCCCACTATCAGAAAATTTCTCCTTATTTCCAGGTTGACTCTCTCCTTGTTTGGTTTCCATCCATTATTCCTTGTCTGGCCTTCAGGTGCTTTGGAAAACAGGTTGACCCCTTTTCTCTGTGGCAGCCCCACAAATATTAGAACACTGCTATCTTGTCTCCCCTGGTCCTTCTCTTCACTAGACTAGCCATGCCCAGTACCTGCAACCATTGGTCGTATGTTTTAGCCTCCAGTCCCCTAATCATTCTAGTTGCTCTTCTCTGCTCTTTTTCTAGAGACTCTACATCTTTTTTTATTGTGTGGTGACCAAAACTGGATGCAATACTCTAGGTGTGGTCTTACTAAGACTTTATAGAGTGGTATTATAACCTCTGCTCTAAAATACCCACATCCAAGGGTAGGCTGCTGCGGGTTCCCACAAGAACTTCTACCTAAGAATCAGCCCAGTTTGGAAAACCCACAAATCCCATTCCTGGCTGGCCTCACCCACCCTGCTCCACCCCTCCCACCCCATTCCTCCCAGGAGGACCCATGTGGCTTGTTTGGGATGCCAGGTAAGTACAAGGCCTGTGCGGAGGCTCAGGGAAAGCGAGAAATGAGCCATCCGGAAGTTCTGGAAGGCCAGAAACGGGCCCATTTTCAGCTTCTGGAGAGTCTCCAGAGTTGGGGGAGGCCATTTTTGCCCTCCTGGAGGCTTAAAGAAAGCCTCCAGAGCCCCCCCTCCATGATGCAGGAGGCTGACTAGGCCATACCCATCATTGCCACACCCACCCAGAAACTGGGCAGATAACCCATTGCTAAAATTGCCCACATCTCTTTGTTCTATAACTCATTTCCACTTTTTCTCACCTCTGACGACCCCTTGCCTGTTGTCCTCATAAAGAAATATCCAGGTTTTACTTGCATTCTTACGCATCCAGTAATCTATCATTTCATCGCAGCATGAAAAACTGTTCTCAGCATGAACCATCTGGCTCTTAGACCTTCCAGAACAAGATTCCTCCTGTCTGTCTGTCTGTCTGGCACATTCGCTTTTTTGCCTTGAAGGGTAAGGTCTTTCACTGATGCCACTAAAAAAATATACTGTATCTGCCTCGTACTTAAATTCCCTACAGAAGTGATGGTTTCCATCAAATAATTATAAAATAGATGAATACTAATATATAAATATAGAACAATATGATTTCATTCTGTCCTTACTTTATTCTTTACCACATTCATATCACGTTTATACATATCCTGTTTTTCTGGCAATCCCAGACAACATATGTATGTTTATCTTGGTAGTCATCTATTCTGCAGATGATTAGGTATTTTCATTTCAATGTCTGCTGTTATTTACTTTGAAACTATCTGCTGGGGGTCAGGCAATATCATACTGCTGAATCTTTGGCATAAAGTAGAATATTTGCCATATATTTCATTAAAACTTTGCAGAAGGATGATTAGTTTTATGTCTTCTAAAACCTCAAGAATATATGAACAGTGTGATGAAGGTAACCCTGCTTTGCTCCATTCTGCTATAAGGGTGGGTTTTCATTTGGGAGTAAGGCTGCTCCTATTTTTATGCCTGAATCTGACTGAGTTCTTGTACTTTGTCCAGCAAGAAAACATGCTTAAAATGCAGTATTCATGTATCTTAAAAGGCCTGCGGGAGACAAATTGCATTGCATTTACAATCTGCTCTGAAATGCTAGAGTTGGGTTGCCCTATCAGCTTCCTTCATACAGGTGAACATGACTTGGCTGAGCTTAATATATGATTGCTCCTTAATTAAATCAATGAAGGCAGAAGTAACAGCTGACAGCAGAAGGTAAAGCAAAAATCTGTTACAGTATTAGAGGAGGAAAATGGGGAAAGGAGAATTGTCAGAGCCTTCCATGTACAAAATAAACGCACAAATCATTGCAAAATATTGAAGAATTAAATGGGTAAGTCAAAGTGGACTCTGCCTTATCTTTGAACCATGAAGTAAAAATAAATATTTGTTATCCACCAGAATAATTTTTCACTTCTAATGTGTGAGGGATGGGAGAGGGAGACGAATCATTTTTTAAAAAAACCCAATTATATTTATGGTCCTATTAAATTACATGCAGATATTCTTTATCTGGCCTAAAAGCATATTCTCCTGAATTAAATATGCATATGTTCAATTAATACAGTGTATTCATTATTGGAGGTTATCATTAAAAAGATGCAATGCATTTGTAATTCAATGGAACTACATCTACATGCATCTTCGTGGAGGGAAGCATGCAGAACCTCAAGGTTCTGTCATGGGCCCAGAACTCTTCAACATCTTCATAAAGAAACTAAGCAAGGGGATAGAAGGGGAGCTCATCAAATTTGCAGATGACATCAAGCAGCACCCTGTTGAATTGCCAACACTTTGGAAGATAGACTCAAGATTCAAAAGGATTTTGACAAAGTATGAACATTGGGCCATATCCAACAATAGGCAATTCAGTGGTGAGAAAAGTAAGATCCTGCCTACCACTAGAAGTTAATGGCTGGTGACCCCACAAGCGTCCTAAACAAAGATGACAAGACACCATTAACAAAGATTAACAAGGCGCAGGCATGTGCCCTGGAAACAGTGGCATTCAATGATCCAAATCCTGCACCAGTGGGAATACACTGCAGGAAATGAAGGAGGAGGAAGAGGGAGGGAGGAGGAGGAGGGAAGGAAGGAAGGAAGGAAGGAAGGGAAGAAAGAAAGAAAGAAAGAAAGAAAGAAAGAAAGAAAGACAGAAAGAAAGAAAGAAAGACCCTACACTTGGACAAGAAAAATCAAATTTATAGATATAGACTAGGGAATATTGGCTCAACAGTAGTAAAGTAGCAACAAGGAGTAGGATCCATGTGTCCTAATGCATCACTATTTATATGTGAGCCATCAGTGTGCTGTAGCTGCCAAAAAATCCAATGCATTTCTGAGTTGCATCAACAGAGGAACAGCATCAAGATAACAAGAACAAGTACTAGTGAGACCACACTATTGCATTCAGTTCTGGTCATTACAATGCAAAAAAAAAGATGCTGAGATGCTAGAAAGTGTGCAGAGAAGAGCAACAAAGATAATAAAGGATCTGGAGGCTAAATCATATGATGAAAGGTTGAGGGAGCTAGATACAACTAGTCTATCAAAGAGAAGGATTAGGGATGACATGATAGCTGTGTTCCAGTACTTGAGGGGCTGTTGCAGAGAAAAGGGGATGGACTTAGTCTCCAAAGCAGGACAAGAAGTGATGGGTGGATGCTTGTTAAAGAGAGATCCAACCTAGAATGAAGGAAAAATCTTCTGACAGTGGGAAGAATTAATCACTAAAATAGTTTGCCTGAAGCTCAGACTAAATCTGTTATTTAGCAGTGGTTACATTTTTGACTATGAATTCTTTTTTTAGAAATGGGATACAGAATGTTGAGAAATTTGAGATACCTTGCATCTTTGCTGTGTTCTTTTGTTGATGCTATTTAAATTTTCTGTGCCACCGCTTAACAAGATGAAGAAAACTTTCCAGAATACTAAAGCCACAGTTCTACTATAGCAACTCAGTTTTAAGGTCATTGTACAGAGCACCCCCAAAACTGCCCAACTAGTTGTCAGCAATAAACAATCTTTGTTTGTTTGCTCATTAAATTTCTACGCCCAGTCCCCCTTAACTCACTGATGCAGCAATTCTTTGGACAGAAATTGCCAGGAAGTACTATGACTGTGATTAGATTGAAAATTGAAGCAGCCAGTAGTAAAACATTTTTATTGTATTATACACTATTGTATATATTGTATTATACATTATTTTATTTTATTATATACCGGAACAATTAGACACAAGGACAGTTTTCCCTGCATCACATCACTCTGCTAAACAAGTAAGTCCCACAATACTGTCAAACTAATTAGTAAGGCTGAATTACTATGAGTCTTCTCAGCTTTCCTATTATCTATCTTTTTCTCTACTTATGATTATAACTTGGTTACTTGTATCTTTAGGATTTATATTGTTTTATTTAGTTTCCTAGTATGATTTATGTTGATTGCTTATTTAGTACCCTATGACTATCATTAAATGTTGTATCTTATGATTTATGATGAATGTGTTTTTATAATGACAATGATCATGATTAGTCACTTATAGCTTTTATGTATACGCAGACCTTATACACCAAAGACAAATTCCTTGTGTATCCAATGACACTTGGCCAATAAAGAATTCTATTATTTGGATAGAAATTGCCAGGAAATACTATGAGTGTGATTAAATTGAAAATTGCAGAAACCAGTAGCAAACCATTTTTTATTTTTGTCAATAGAACTAAAATAAACATGCTTTATTTTATTTCTTTAGCAAACTTAGATGCTGCCCATCTGAGTTTTAGAGTGACTCTGGGCACTGTAGTTAAAAGTATAAAAGCATAAAAACAATATAAATATGCAATGTATCAGTAAAAGGAATCAGTAAAAGGAACTAGGAACAAAACATTAAAAAAGGACAGTCATAAGGCCCCAACTCCTACAAGAGTTGTGTGCTGCTCTATCATCATACAATGTAGCCTTCAAGTCAGGTCTTCAAACTCTTCCAAAAGGCCAGGAGAATGGGGCAGGGGTGAAATTCAGAAGGTTCTGACAGGTTCTGGAGAACCGGTATCGGAAATTTTGAGTAGTTTGGAGAACTGGCAAATACCACCTCTGGTTGGCCCCAGAGTGGGGAGGGAATGGATTATTTGCAGTATCCTTCCCCTGGAGTGGGGAGGGAATGGAGATTTTGCGGTATCCTTTCCCTGGAGTGGGGAGGGAATGGAGATTTTGCAGTATCCTTCCCCCTGGAGTGGGGAGGGAATGGGGATTTTGAAGCAACCTTTCCCTGGAGTGGGGAGGGAATGGCGATTTTGCAGTATCCTTCCTCCTGGAGTGAGGTGGGAATGGAATTTTGCAGTATCCTTCTCCTGGAGTGGGGAGGGAATGGAGATTTTGCAGTATCCTTCCTCCTGGAGTGCGGTGGGAATGGAATTTTGCAGTATCCTTCTCTTGGAATGGGGAGGGAATGGAGATTTTGCAATATCCTTTCCCTGCCACACCTACCAAGCCATGCCTAAAGAACTGGTAGTAAAAAAAATGAATTTCACCACTGGAATGTGGGCTTGCCTCATCTCTTGGTGGGGGGAGGATATTCCCCAGAGTTGGGCAAGAAAAGACCCTCTTTCTGGACCCCACCAGTCAATATTTGTTCATTGACAGCGTCAATAATATACCTTTCCTTTTTAACCAGATTGGAGGGGTTGATGTGATTGGAACAAGTTTCAGCTAAAAATGGCTAGTTGAACAAAACTTTTTCAAAATTCCTGATCAAAATTTGATTTTTTTAAAAAGATGATCGATGATCACCAGATTTTTCTAGCATGGATTCAAATGGCAGAGACCTTTACAGATGCCACTTAGTACATACTCTGAACTTGTTCAGTTCTTCTCTAATTTCAGACACCCTTAAATTCATTTCATGGCAGTATACAGAAATACACAAAACAATAATGTTGTATTTCTGCAAAAGTCAAGTTTATAATCTCCAGATAATTGTGTTTATATTGATTCTCAAACCTTTTTAAATGGATTGCTTACTTTTAAATATCTGTCATCTTGCCCTTGAGTAGGCTTCAATCATGTTACTTTTGAACCATTCTAGAAGTATGCTATATTCTCAAATTGTGCATAGAAGCATCTCTGGCACTTATGATTCCAGACAAAATGTCTCTCTGCCGTCCCACAGGGATCAATGACGTATTTGTAATAATATCTGAGCACCCACAGTAAAGTTAACTGCTGCCACATTAGAACATTGTGTAATTTGTGGAATGAGGTCGTAGCAAGTTTACTGTGTCCCACCTTCCCCAAACAATATGCATCATAAGCAACTAAACTACATGATTACCCCAAAGGTTAACTAAATTATCATTCTTACTTTACATAATTCCAATCAGATTAATCTCTGCTTAGTACTGCTAAGGTTGTATGAAATCATTCTGATATACTTCTTTGCTGTCATATAAAAGCAGGTTTTCTTAAACTGGTTTAGAAACTGATTTTACAAAGACTAAAAAGCTGTGCATAAACTTTTCCAAATCACACACCTTTGAGATATGCTGGGACTGCACATTTGAGGAATCCCAATCAGCCAATTTTCTTAAGTTCTAAACCAGTGGTAGTCAACCTGGTCCCTACCACCCATTTGTGGGTGTTCCAGCTTTCATGGTGGGTGGTAGGGGTTTTGTCCTATACTGAAGCACTTTTCTTTTTTTAATTTAATTGACTTCCCTACTTTATAAATCACCATTACTGTGGAACTGGTGGACAGTTAGAAAATTTTACTACTAAGATACAAAAGTGGGTGGTAGGTATAAAAAAGTTGACTACCCCTGATCTAAACAGTGTAGGGGTGATACCAACACCTTTCCTTCCTCAAGCCTAGATTGTGTGAGCAAATCATAATTTGCTACATTCAAACACAACAACAAACTACAACTTCGTAAGAATTAGAGAACTAGGGGCTCATGAATTTCAGTGGGAATGTCTGGGATTGGAATCAACCCCTGCCACAGGGGTTAAAATAGAATTCTATTTACAAACAAGCTACCTTTAAGTATTTTATCCTGCCCTTTAAAGTATTCGGAATGGTTTACAAAACTCAAACTGCAATTACAATCATCAAATACACAGCCAATGCACAACACATTCAAAAGAGCAATGTAAACCTATCAGTAAAGATAGGGGTGGATTCCGGCTTCTTCTACTGCTGGTTCGCTCAGGGATGCGCTTCCGGGGGGGGGGGGCACACATGCACAGTAGTAAAAAAACCTGTGCATGTGCAAAAGCAAAAAAACAAGCTTTGCGCTCTACATGGGGCAGCCCCTGAAGAGCATTCGGAGACTTCAGCTTGTCCAGAATGCAGCCGTGCGAGCGATTATGGGTGCACCCCGGTACACCCACGTCACACCTATCCTCCGCAAGCTGCACTGGCTGCCTATTGGGTCTCCGGATACGCTTCAAGGTGCTAGTCGTCACTTATAAAGCCCTTCATGGTATTGGACCTGGGTACTTGAGAGACCGCCTGCTGCCAATTACCTCCAACAGACCTATTAGATCCCACAGACTAGGCCTCCTCCGAATCCCATCTACCGGCCAATGCCGATTGTCTACCACCCGGAGGAGGGCCTTCTCTGTGGCTGCTCCAGCCCTCTGGAATGAGCTCCCCGTGGAGATTTGGACCCTCACCACCCTTCAGGCTTTCCGCAAAGCCCTTAAAACCTGGCTGTTCCAACAGGCCTGGCGCTGACGAGTTCCCGTCCCGCTCAAATTGTGTGGCTGTTGATTGTTTTTAAATTCTTTCAGTAGTTCCTTGTTTGTTGTTTTCCCTCTTGTTTGTATCCCCTACCTTTGGTTTGTGAGCCGCCCTGAGTCCCTCTGGGAATAGGGCGGCATATAAATGCAATAAAATAAAATAAAATAAAATCAAGCACCACCAATAGAACCGGTTGGTGAACTTGGGGCGTGGCAGGCCAAGTTACTATTTACTCGGCTGAACCGGTGGGAACCCACCTCTTAGTAGAGATTTTTTTAAATTATTTTACACTATTAAAAAGACTGTCTCCTTCACTTCTAAGGAAAGAAAAGATACACAAAAACATTCACCAGTTTTGTTTTGGCCCGCATACAGTAGTCAAAACACCAATATAAGAATGGTCAACTGCACTTCCCAAACAGTTCTGCATATATCGTCAGCAATGAGTACGGTAGGCTAAAAAAAACATTCAAGTTAACTTTACCAGCAAAAGGGGATCCAAATGACTTTATTGAGAAACAGGTCACAGTTGTTTTTCAAAAGTTTCTCTGTGATCTAATAAGTACATTAAGATGTTAAACAGCTGCAGTAGACATTATAACTGTTGTTCACTGTGCTAAATGATAGCTATTTAGCCATGATTTGTTGACATTTCAAAATTAGCTGCTTCATACATAGTGCTACGCCATAAACCAACTTTTTAAAAATGACCTCTATTATCTACATTATGATAATTTGTGAGCCTTGTTTTTAAAGCAGACTCAAGTATTAGCCACCAACACTTAATGACACTTTAAGAAGTAGTAGGATGATGTCTCAGCTATGATTATACAATGTCAGATTTTATTTGTTGCTTCTTTCCATCTGTTCTTTTGTTCCAACAAATTAGGGAAAGGAAGGAAGAAAGGATGTCATTGACCAGATCAAAGAATTATCCTCCTGTTTCAAGGATTATCAAAGGCATTGGTAGAAATTTCCATGAATGATTGGTTATCAATAATTATTCGATTATTATCACTGCCTGCCTCATCACCTCCATCTCTATCCTTCATGACTTTTATAATCTTTTAAAATTCCATTTGAGCTAATTATTTGCTAGTTATCAGAAGTTTAGAAAATTAATTATTAATTAAAAAGTAATTATGAGCCTATGAAGAAACTTTTTTGTTTCCTGAACATATCACCAATTCACATCTGTTTCTTATCCAACAGAAAGGTAAGGCTTCTAGCTTGTAAATTACTTGTACATGATATCAATTTATACAAGACATTGGAGAAAATCAGTTAGTGGGCAGGAAATGCTAACAACTACAAACTATGTGTTGAAGAGTTTGGATGTCTTTGAAGGTTAGCCACTAGTAGAGGGAGATGGGTTTATAGGGGTTTAGAAATAGGATATACTGTGTAAATAAATAAAATAAAGAAATAAGGAGGTGCTGATCTGGTGAATCTTAACTGTGTATGCACGTGTATGCATTCACATGTGTGAAATTTAACTAGATTCTGCCTAATTCCGAGGCTTTATATATCATCTCACAAGCATAACCCCTGAAGCTACAAAAACACTGTGCTCACTCACCTTTTTTTATTATTTTCACAAATAACTCAAGGCAGCAAATATCTCCATCACATCTTTCTGCTCCCATTCCCCATACACACACAACAATTTAGTGAGGTGAGTTGGCCTGAGAGTGAATTACTGGCTGGAAATTTCCCAGATGGCTTTCATAGCTAAAGCAAGACTTGAACTTATGATCTCCTGCTTTCTAGCTTCCTGACTTAACCACTGAAATTTGCTCTTGTAATCAAAAGCTATAAGTAGTACAGAACATAATGGCAGGGACAATTCTGGAGTCCCCTCAGGTTGCTCAGTGGTTAGAGTGCAGTACTGCAGGCTTCTTCTGCTGTCTGCTGATTGTCAGCAGTTTGGCAGTTCAAGTCCCACTGGCTCAAGTTTGACTCAGCCTTCCAGTCTTCCGAGGTAAAATGAGGACCCAGATTGTTGGGGGGAAATATGCTGATTTTAGCGAGGGCTGTAAAAGCACTGTGAAGCGGTATACAAGTCTAAGTGCTATTGCTATTCCAGGCCCAATACAAGATGTGTGTTATCACCTTTTAAAGCTCTTCACGGTTTGGGACCACCTCACCCTAATGGGATCAACTACCCCAAGCAAGCCAAAGAATGTTATTAGGTGGAGTCAAGAAGAAGAACCTTCTCTGCCATAGCTCTCACCCTTTTGAACATCTTGCCATCAGAGGTGCCACCCCCCTTCTGGCCCTCCGAAGCGGCCTGAACACCTCGTTCTGCCAGTTGGCTTGGAGCCCCAATGGTGGCACGCCATGCTGAAAGTGGTTAAGTAATAGACAAAAGGCCACTCGTATACCATTCGTGCTCTTGCTTTTTGAAGTTTATTTAATTGTATTTAATTTTAATGCTTTTTATGCTTATCCTTTAATGCCATTTGTAAAACCACACAGAATAACTCTGGATAATCAGATGAGCAGCACATAAATTTAATGAATAAACATACCAGGCACACAGGCGCCTAAAATTCTCAACACAAGTTCATTAAAGTTATTGAAGAGATTTCAGGTCCACAGAGCCAGAGTGCTTGCAAATATCAAGCAAGAGGGGCAAATAAACTGAAGGAGAGAAAATGAGCAACCATGTGCAGGAAATTTCAGAACCAAGTCAGCGAAGGAAGATCTGCCCTAGTTCTAGCTTTCCAGAAACACCTTGATTTATGGCAAGTTTTACTCCCTAAAAAAAACAAAACAAGGTTGCTATTTTATACACATTTAAAACGCCCACCCAACATTCACACTTTCTTCACCTCTATGGCCTTTTGCATAGGTGTTAGATCTGCTGACACGCACACACTGCTTGCATTTCATCACATTGCAATATGTGTGTTGAAGAATAAGTTCTCTTAAGATGCCTTTGAAGTTTTCTACGCAGATTTAAACTTCCCCAGAAGGGCATTAAGTGAGAGACCAAATGGTCTTAAAGAAATAAGCAGGCAGAAATTTACAAGCCCTATTCACACATCTAATAGACCACGGGTTTAGTGAATAAGACCATATCGTGCAAAACTTTGATCCGTGATTTAGAAATCACAATCGTGGACCTAATTTAAGGGCCGGATAAGCAAAAAGCAAATAAAACACATTATGGCTTATTGCAATTTCAGTCTCTGAAGTTATTGAGAGAAGGGAAGCCCCGGGATATGAAAGGAGTGATTTAAAAAAAAAGTAAGAGGGGCAGGATATAAATTGTGCAGCAGCAATTATTATCTTGATATTTTTGACCCAACCCCAATAGATACTCCTGGATAACACCATTATAAAAACAAATAGGTGCAGGATATTCTCTATATTTTTATTGCATTTACTTCTGTAGTGAGCTAACGATATTATTCATCATTGGACAAAATTTTACACACTCCTGATCACTCCCCTAAAAGTAGTGTAGGAAGCCCCCACTCCTAGAAGAATGATATATTTTTAAAAATATTAAAAAGGCAGAATATTATATTTCCCTAAATGAGAAATGGAGAAACATGTTTTTTTAGAGATAGACTCAGTCTCCCTGCCCCCAAGCAGAAACTGAGGAGGCCACCTTTTAGAAATGCAGATTTGCTAATCCATTCAAGACAGGATATTTTGGAACAAAGGGAGAATAGTAGGATTAGAAGCAGCCCAGAGCAATCCAAAACCCCTTCATTAAAGCCCCTTCATTGCACCACAACCCCAGAACAGTCCAACTTCACCTGGGAGCTCCGATAAACAATAAGGTAGAAGTTGACACAATGATCTTAGACAAGCACCTAGAATTTGCATTTCCTCTTTTACCTATTGAACCTGCTAGGACACCTCCATAACTCCACACGAATCTGACAACAGCCAATGGAATATTAGAGGACATATTCTTGTAGAGGAGCAGGAAACTCAAATACAAAGCTCAAAAGAAGGTACAAACGCCACCTACTCTCAACTCCTTTTTTGTCAGCTGCAGAGAATCACATGTGGTTGATGCAGGGGTGGGTTTCTCCCAGTTCGCACTGGTACACCAGAACCGGTTCGTGAAATTTAGTGTACCTTTTGAACCCGTTCGTCGGGTGGGACAGTACAAGAACGCTCCCTCCCTCCTGCCCCCTCTCGCTCGCTCCCACCCAGTCGCTACTCGATTTCTCTCTCCCCCCCACCTCACCACTCTTGTAAAGCATGGCACGAGGGGCAAAGCCCCCAAACCCAGCAGGCAGCCTAAGCAAAGGAGGAGGCGGAGAGCTGGGCAGAGGAAAGGGAAAACCCTAGCAAGGGCTGCCTGTCGCCAACTTGACTCTATGCAGAGCGGGCTGTAGAGGGTGCCATAATGCAGATTGATCAGGGTGGCATGCTGCTGCAAGAAGCCACGCTGCTACTGCTGGAGCTGCAGTGCCCCGCTGGGTTCGGGACTTCTGCCCCTCGTGCCGTTATTTGCAGCCATCAGAGCCCTGCACAGATCTCTTTGGGATGCTGGGCAACCTGGTTCTGGGAATCCCTCCCCCCCCACAGAACCAAGTTGCCCAGCAGCACCCCAAAGAGGTCAGGGCTCCAGCGGCTGCAAAGTGTGGCACAAGTCCCCAAACTAGGGTTCCCCCATTCTTCTGCCCAGCTCTCCGCCTCCTCCTTTGCTTAGGAGAATGGACCGTGCTGCTGAGGACAGGCACCGGGCAGGATATAGCAGCGCTGGAAGCCTGGCTGCACATGGAGGAACTGGCAGCCGGGGCGCCCTGAAGCAGCACCAGCCAGCATGTTCTGCAAGAAGAGCCCCAAGGCCAAGGGTGGCAGCGCAGCGCCCGCCTACTCCCTGCCTGCTGCCCAGCAACACGTCACCGCCACCACTGCGGGGGAGGAGAAATCCATCTTTTCCATCCCTCTACATGGATCTCCACCCCAATTGAAGAGGAGGCGGCTGTGAAAGACAAGGCAGCACACCCCATGTGGCATATTCAAACAGCAGAAGAAAAAGGTTCACTATGTGCATGGACTCGCTATGCATGGATCCCCACCCCATTTTAAATGAGGTGGCTGTCAAAAAGAAGGGAGCGCAGTGCACGCCACATGGGCTTGTCCAAGAGCTGAAGAAGGAACAGGAGGCGAGGATTCGGTTCTTGAACAAGCTCATGTGTATGCGCTGCGCTCCCTTCTTTTTGACAGCTGCTTCATTTAAAATGGGGGGGATCCATGCAGGGAGCAGCGCGCAAAGAGCAACATATGCCATGGGCTTGTGCAACAGCCGAATCCTCGCCTCCTGTTCCTTCTTCCAAATCCCCCCAAATCCCCCCAAACCAGCTGCAACTTTACCCAAAAGAAAGAGCTTTTTTCCTTGAGACAAGCTGAACGCCAGGAAGGTCGTGTCACGTTTGGGAACACTTGAGCTGCGTTCATCCCAACATGCTTTGTGGGCTGGTAATTTAGAGAGTATTTTCCAGGGTCTCCTAATTTGTCATTGGAAAGAGGTTGGTGGGTTCGCACCAGTGGTGGATTGCAGGAAGTACACCCCAGTACGGGCATACCGTATCCTGCCTGGAGCACCGGGTACTCCAGAGGGCCTGCCCGTACGCACTCCTTACCTGTGCTTTAAGCCTTTGGTGCCTCTGCGCATGCACATGGCATGTATGATGCCTGCGCGATGCTCTGCCGAGCAGCTGGAGCATCGCAGAGGCTTGCGGAAGCATCTCAGGCAAGTACGACGTAGGCGCACGTGTGCGCAAGCACCACGCACATCCATGTAGGTGATGCTAGGCCCATACTGGTTGAAACACAATCCAGAACTCACCACTGGTTCGCACCCTCTCCAGGCTAAGCCTCTGAAAAAAAGAGGGGGGAGGGAGAAGCAGAAGGAAGCCCAAAAACAGAACCGGGATTCTAAATTCACCAATCGGGCTCACCACCTTTTCCCTTAAATCGGTGAAACATCTTGTGCCAACGCAATCTTTGCTTCGGGTTTCGGGGGTGGGGGTGAAGGTTTTTGTTGATCGTGAAGCATACAAAGAAGTCTCAGATGTGTGCGTTTGTGTGTGTGTGTGTTTGTGTGTGCAGACGTGCATGTTTCCCCCGCACACCTCTATATCAAACAAGCCACGTGCAGGGTGTTGGTTGACTCTTGATTGTCATCAAGACCAGAGCTCCAGAGAAGACGCGATTCCGGGTGTTGGTTCTCTCCACTTTGGGAGGGGAAAAGGTCAACATCTTCAGCTTTGACTGAAAAGAAAAGAAGCCCAAATTCTTTCTCTCCTCCTTTCGCACCTTCTCCTGCTTTCTGGATCAAAAGGGCCTTTATAGAGGGTCTTTTTACTCTTCTGGGCAATCCACTTCATGTTTCTCCCCCGCCCCACAAGCAAAAGAGCAGAAAAGAGGGAGATTTTGAAGGGGTCTCTCTAAAAACTCCCCTAAAACTTTGGTCGTGTGTCTCCCCCGCTATCTTTCCAGCTTTGTTTTCTTTTTAAACCACACAGGGAAGAGTATTATGCTAACACACACACACATACACACACTCTTTCCTGGCCAGCCACCCAGCTTCAGTTCCACTTACACATGAGCCTTGTGGCAAGCGTGGTGTGTGTGTGTGTTTGTGTGTGTGTGTGAGGAGCATGCCTTCCGAAGTGTGCCCAACTCCTTCGGACACCCACTAGGTCACCCGCCGAGTGGCAAAGAAATCGGGCTTCGGCAAAAGGAAAAAAAGCCGTTTGCAATTAGCCCTCTCTGCCGCTCTGCTAAAAACGTGAGAATGGTAGCCAGAAGATAACAGGACGAGTAACCATATTCGGTTAACCCCCCCCAGAGCGGTAAGAGGATGAATAGGAGCTCTGTGGATTGGCTTGTAGGATATAGAATGCCGTAATCATAGGATTTATTGGGCACCAGTTTTAGTTCATAGAATATATCTACTACGAATGTAATTGGAAAGGATATGTGTGCGAGGGGGGTGGGAGAGAGAAAGGAAGGAAGGAAGGAAGGAAGGAAGGAATGGAGATATACACAAGAAAGGAAGGAAGGAATGGAGGGAGAGAGAGAAAAAAGAGAGAGAGAGAGAAAGAGAAAGAAAGGGAGAGACACAAAAGGAAGGAAAGAAGGAAGGAAGGAAGGAAGGAAGGAAGGAAGGAAGGAAGGAAGGAAAACGTATGACCACAATTGAGCCCAAAATTTGGGTTGCTAAGCAAGAGCATTGTTAAGTGAGTTTCACCACATTTTCCAAGTTGACCATGCCCACTGTCACATGCCCACTAAGCCACACCCAAAAACAGGCCACACCTACAGAATCATTTCTAAAAAAAATTGAAACCTACCACTGGGTTGATGGTTCTGCTCCATCAATAAACCATCTCTCCAATCAGCTTCCAGCCTCCACTTTATTTCCAGGGCCTTCCTTCTGGCTTGGAACTGAACCATATAGATATTTCTTCCCACACTAGCATATTTATTTGTTTGTTTACCTGTTTATTAATTTACACTATACTATTGTGTGAAGAAAAGTGGATTACTTGAAAAGCGATTGGATTTTTTGAGTTCTGGTTAGGATTCATGGTGAACTAATCATCCCTGAATGAGATTGGCAGCCAGACGGTGAATTCTGATCAGCATAGTCTTTCTGGATGAAAGAGAGATCATGAGATCATCTACTTGCACCCAGAAAGGTCTCATTGTAGATAACAGTAACTGAGGTTTTTGTGATTGGATTGTAAATTTAATATCTGGGAGCCCAGAGATTTCATTCGAATTCACAGCCATAATGCAGCCTATATGGACACAATGTTCCCACAAGCCTCTTTCTTAATCGCTTTTCAATGTAACTAATTTACAATTAAAGAAAGATTTATTGAACAGCACTATAAGAAAATTCCACTTGGTGACTCAACATTCTTTCTGGGTTACAAAGGGAAACAAATGCTTTTAATGATTTAAAAACTTTTCGAAAAGTCTAAACAAGGAGTAGATGTAAGAAAAAATTAAATGAAAAGAGGGGGTAATTATTTTGAAGCATTATTTTTTTGATGAAAGTGCTTTTGAATGAATTGGAAATAAAATAAATGAACCAGAACTTCATGATAATGTTTTTCGCTTACTGTTTCATTGGAAAATAAATGCAAAATAAACTTAATTATGATACAGAGAACATCCATAATTTAAAATCAGAATGGGTGTCTACAAGCAGAATTTAAATTCTGTTAAATTTTAAAGTTCACCATCTTACCCAATGAATTGCTTCATATCTTTTTTTTGGTTTAGCATATTGTATGAATCTTCCAGGATGTGGGCCTTACAAAACTTGCTTTATAACTTTCTGTGTTATATGGATCTAGATTAGAAAAGTCCGAATTCTTGAACAGAGACTAAACCACATAATAGGAAGTTCAACTACAGTGACTACAATTGGTGCAACTTAATTGGTCTTTAAGTGCCACGGTCATTAAGTGGGACATTACACGATTGTGATTTTACTTCTCCCTTCTTGTCTCAAGCCAGTTGCAAAGCACACAAGGATGCGGAGACTGTTCTAAAGCAAGGACTGGTCTCAAAGCTATTTTTTTACAACGTTGTAACTTTGAGTAGTCATTAAATCAAACAATAAGTGAGAACTACCTGCATATGAGCAGTATTCATAAAGAAAAGTATCAGCAGGGATGAAAACATTAACCACGTATAGAGCTATTAATATTTTAATAACGTCTTCGCTCTCTGAAATTTTTAATAATTTATTTTTTCACTTTTCAGGCTTTTTTACTTCGGCTACAATTACTCACTTTTGTGTTCTGTGAGTTCTTCCTTTTTCTTTTTTTCGCATTAAGTATATAGAATAAACCTGTTCTTTTGAAACCTGTTCTTACTCAGAGGCTGCTAAAACCTTGCCAGAAATTCCAATCTACAATATTCAATTTAATTTTCTCATATTGTCTTTCATTAATTAAACAAATTATTACTTTGGTGTAAAGATTATAAGAAACTAAGTAGTACACTCTAAGGGAGCTAGCAATTCATTACTCCTTCCTCCTCTCTGACAATAAAAGCCTTTATATTTATTTCAAGCCTTTTCATTCTTTCCACCTACACAATTTACTTTTTTTAGTCTGCTCTGTCCTAATATTCACCAATGACAAATAGGTAAAATATAATCTGAATGCGTTGGAGAAAATTATAATATGAGTTCAATATTTTTTTTCAATTTAACAGTAGACTTTGATAGTATGGTAGCAAGAGAATTGTGCTAATTGAGGTTTTGGAAGTCTATCCCCACTAATAACATTTTCTTTCAGTTACTCCTTTTATGAAAGAAATGGTATTTTTGGTCTCTGCTATTTATGAATTCTTTTTGGTATGAGTCATTCGTATAGTGACCTCTTTCCAAAACATTATAATGTTCATCAAAAGGGAACATCAATGAAAAAGAATCTTCACATAATGTAGCAACTATATTTCTACATTAAAGCAGATTTGCATGTACAATGCATATGTGCAAAACTGAAATATCAAATAATGAGTAATAATGAGAAAAAGCTTATTTAAGCTCATTAGAATTCACAAGCTAGCCGCAGTGTTTGCTAAGAGGATATATCAAAGCACATTTAATACCAAAGCCTCATTTGTTAATACCGGAGATACATTGGCTGAATTAGAAATATTATTAAAGAGTCACTACTGCATTACTTTCTAACTGTACTTTAAATCCAACCCTTTGCCAATCACCCCTATCAAACCTCAATATTCATGCACGTATGCTCACACCCACATTCACCCATGCCAATAAAAAAATCAAGATGGGGGAAACAAACATAATGTATGCCTTTATTGCAAAGTAGAATGATATGTTGGCAGTTTTTGGCATATTTATCCTTTCAATTTACGGATTGCTGGCATCATTAAGAAAGCTAACTAAAACCTTTGAAAATTGTTTTCAGGAGCTATTGAAGCCTTGCCAATATGTTGAAAAATCCCAGCTTACAACATTCAGGTTTATTTTTTCCATAATGCCTTTTATGAATAATAGGAAAATCTCCTTCTTGATGCTAAGTTCCCCAAACAATTAAGTAATTACCAAAGACAGGACAAAAAAGACTATTATAATACAACAGAAAAAAGACAATTACAGGAGAATGCCACTCAAGGCTTGCCAATGCTTTTAGAAATCTCATATAAAGCTTATTGGGAAATTAAACAAACAACTGGCTTTGAAGACAAGGAATTGCAAATCTAACATGTTGCCTAAATAACCTTCCAAAAATGGGGAGAAGGGTGGTTGATGAAAAGTACATCTGTACTTTTCTCTCAGGTTTGTCATAACATCCTATACTATATGTTCGAGATTTCAATTTAGCAGGAGCTCCTGTTAGAGACAGAGATCCGGCCCGCAGCCGCTCAGATCTGGCCATGGGCCCCCCCTGGAAACAGTGAAGGACCAGTCCGCAGTGCATTGGTGATATTCAGCAGGCTATGACAGGTTCTGGAGAACCGGTAGCGGGAAATTTTGAGTAGTTCTGAGAACCAGCAAATACCACCTTTGGCTAGTCCCTGAGTGGATGGGAATGCAATATCCTTCCCCCAGGAGAGGGGAGAGAATGGGGATTTTGCAGTATCCTTCCTCTGCCATGCCCACCAAGCCACGCCCTCAGAATCAGTAGTAAAAAAAACGAATTTCACCACTGCCGCAGCGCCTCTGCCAATGAAAACGGAGCTATCAGAAAACTCAATTTCTGATGACAGAGGGTTGCAGGAGGCCATCACAACTGAAAACAGAGCTCAGGAGCTCGTTTTTGCTGGCAGAGTGCTCAGGCCACCACAGGCGCTCTCGACATGAGTGACGTCAAGCTGGCCATGCCCACCCTGACCACAATCACCCCTGAGGTCAAACACAACCCTGATGTGGCCCTCAGTGAAATTGAGTTTGACACCCTGATCTATAGAATAAGAAATCGATAAATCACTATTCTTCAGTTTAGACTCAAACTACTTTCTTTATTCCCTTAGCAAATGGGGCTGTATTTTTTTGTATTTTGTATTTATTTGTCTTGTATGTCGCCCACTCCCGAAGGACTCCGGGCGGCTCACAATAGACAAGGGAAGGGGGAAGACTAGACAAAGACAACACTTTAAAAACAAAACCGCAACATTCACAATTTCCGCGGGGCTGGATGTTTCACAGGCCCCCCGGCCTGATGGAGCAGCCAGGACTTGGTGGCTTTGCGGAAAGCCGGGAGGGTCGTAAGGGTCCGGATCTCGACAGGAAGATCATTCCAGAGGGCTGGAGCTGCAACAGAAAAGGGTCTCCCCCGGGGGGTCGCCAGCCGACATTGGCTGGCGGATGGAATCCGGAGGAGACCTAACTTGTGAGATCTGATCGGTCTATCTATGCAATCCAATTAAATAACTAAACTATGGATATCTGTACTGAGGGTTTTCCTTTTTTTTTTCTCAAGTGGATGATTATTATTTTTCCTCATTGTTTAGGCTGAGCCACGGGCTTTTCAAATCATCTTTAATTTGCTTCACTCAAGTTTTCTCCGCTGCCATTTGTAGCGCCTTCTGCTCTGTAAGATGCTTTCTCCATAGTAGTCTGTAAGGAAAACAATGTTCTGCTTCTTTGCATACTTATCCTGCCAATCTTAATCCTTATTTTTGTATATTTTATCCTATACTGCAGGTTGATGTCAATATGAAAAAAAATTGAGTAAGGAGACTGTTGTGGACAGTCACATTAATTTGATTTAGGTATGCTTTTAAGAGTGTCCCATCTTTCAAATCCACCTAACAAAACTAGAAGGCAAGGACTCAGAGCTATAGCTTAGTTTTCACTGAACTATAGCTTAGTTTTCACTGAAACACTTCTTGTCTTCCACTTGCTCCACTTTAATCGTTTAAAGACAGCTGTGGCTTGCTGTTTACTTCTGCTTTTGAAACTGTTTTCTTTTATTCCAGCAACAACCCAAGATATTTGAACTGGTTATTTTCTCTGTTTGGACTGTTCTGAGACAGAACACAGACCGTGACCGATAAGTTGTCAAAATCTTTTGTTTTGTTAGCATCAATTTTCAGGACATGTGAATGGGCATGTTTGCAAACCATACAAGTTGTCAGCGGTCTCTGTGACAATACAGGTCATTTATGTAATAGGTTTTATCATGCCTCGTGCCAGCTGTCAACAGCTTTCTTCAATATAGCACTATGACGCTGAGAAGCAGGAGTGACAATACAAATTGTTGTTCCATACCATTTTGAATTATTTTGAGAATCCATTTCAGATGCAAACATAGCTGCTGGAATTGCTGTAGTTCCTTGCAGTAGACTTATGGTTCTTGTTGTGCCTCTTAGCACTATTTACTATTTACAAACAAAGATGTTGATGCCATGAATGCTATCTAATTCTCTACTGAAGAAAGTTGTTGACAAAGTGGGGACCAGTGGTGGGTTTCAAAATATTTTAGAACCTCTTCTGTAGCTGTGGTCTGCTTTGTGGGAAGGGCTTGCCGGTCATGTGACCGAGTGGGAGTGGCTTGCCAGCCATGTGACTGGGTGGGCATGGCCAACTAGTAAAATATGGTGAAACTCACTTAAGACCGCTCTTGCTTAGCAACCAAAATGTTGGCTCAGAAACTCTGGCATTTGAAGCACGCAAGTCTTAAAGCTGTCAAGTTACAAGACCCTTGCACCCCTAACCCTTTAGAAAAGAAAAACCCAGGGATGTTCAAACTTGGCAGCTTTAAGACTTGTGGTCTTCAACTCCCAGAATTCCTTCTTTCGCTCTTCATCTTGATGATGTGCGGATGGGCGGGGGGGAGGGAGCTGGAACTGGTTCTAAACAGCACTGTAGATTTGTGGAGCCTCTTCTATAGAAGAGGTTAGAACTGGTAGGAGCCCACCCCTGCTGGGGACCCAGATTGTTGGGGGCAATATGCTGACACTGTAAACTGCTTAGAGTGGTCTATAAAGAACCGTGAAGTGGTTTATAAGTCTAAGTGCTATTGCTATTAGCACTGTTTATAGTTCAAGATCCTTAAAAATGATGGAAAACTCTTTTTGCAGCATAAACACTATTTATCTAAGTAGAGGCTAACCTCAGAGGTGCTATAACAGTGGGTTTCTGCACTGAACTAGATTTGACTGGATCAGCATTTTCCAAACTTAGCAACTTCAAAATGTGTGAACTTCAACTCCCAGCATAGGAAATTCTGGGAGTTGAAGTCCGGACACCTTAAAGTTGCCAAATTTTGAAAACATTGAACTAGATCAGGAATGTAAACTCGATTTAATTGAGGGCCGCATCAGAATTGTGTTTGCCTTGGGGATGGGGGTGGCCAGAGTGGGTGTGGCCTGCTCAACATCACTCATATCAGGGGCACCTGTGGTCCTGGAAGGGAAGGAGGGATGGAGAGAGAAAAAGGAAGGAAGGAAGGAAAAGACAGAGGGAGAGAGGGAAGGAGAGAAAGAAAGAGAGAAAGAAAGAAAGAAAGAAAGAAAGAAGGGGGAGGGAGGGAGAGGCAAAGTAAGAAGAAGGGAGAAGGAGAAAGAAAAAAGGAAGGAAGAAAAAGAAGGAAGGAAGGAGGGAAGGGAAAGAAAGTGAGAGGAAGGAAGAGAAGGAGAGAGAAAGAGAGAGTGAGAGAAGGAGGTAGGGAGAGAAAGAAAGAGAGGGAGGGAGTGAGAAAGAGTGACAAAGAAAGTAGGAGAAGGAAGGAAGAGAGAAGGAAAGAAAGAAGGAAAGAAGGAAAGAAAAGTTATGCTGTGGAGAGGAACTTCAAGGGTATTTTATGAAGCACTACTTTGGAAATCTGCTCAGTTTAATTAATGTGCAGCTCCATTATATTCCAAAATTGCAGGCAGATTTTTTTTCTTATTCTTAACAAATAAATATGCTTTATTACTGAGTATTAATTCTGAATAAAACTTTTCATGCTTAAAACAAATCAGAGGCTTACAGAAAAAAATCTTTTTTTCCTTGTGGTCTCAATTTTTTTTTATTTAGCAAATGCTGTGGCCTTATTCCTATCTTGCATGTTTTCAAACCTATATACCGGTAGTTTTAATCACAATGACTGCAGTTATAAAGAATAAGGATGTTTGCAAGTGCAAGATGGAAAATTGTGAGTGAATATTCAGTGCAACTAATAATTTATTAACACTAGATGGCCTCCTAAATCAGAGAAATTAGTGTACACTGCAATCAAATGTTAACAGGATCTATTCATAAGGAAAATAGTTGTGTACTTAATTAATGAGAAACATTTTACTATCTCTCCTTCTTTTAAAGCAGCCTATAAACGAGATTTTATGTGTATGAACGTGTGTATCTTCCCTAAGCAATCTATAATTGTTAATTTTCCATTTATTTACAAAACCAAAGATTATCATAACATTTTCTTTGGTCTTAAAGCCTGTTTTATTTAAAGCACAGCATGGAGAGAAATAATGGGCTTTAAATTCATTGTAAGCATTTTTAATAAATAGACAATGCCACCCTTCTTATTATGCTAAGATAATGAAGTTCTTCCTTCTCCTAATCAGAAAATTAAATCAATACATCACTTCATGCAGTGGAAAGTGTGTGGACTTTTTTTGCCATCTTCTTTCCAAGCAACACAGTATATACATTTACATATTCAGCTTTCATGGAGGAAGCAAATCTCCTACCCATTAACCAAGCTTTTAAATTATTATCTGTATGCATTCTAACAACATATTTCTTATACTGCAACATCTATAAAAATAGGAGAGGATAACAATTAGAAATAAACTGATATTGCTAGTTAGTAGTCATAAAATTAATTACTATTTCTGTCTCTAGAAATTCTGGAAACACTAGGTAGAATTTGTCCTTTATCATTGCATAATTACTGTTAGTGTTGTAATTATATTTACTGTACCTTTATAGGGACAAATAAATTTCTTTTCCACCACAATATATCTAAATGTCATGTACAAGAAAACCAGGGAAATTAATTAGCATACATGTCATGGTGAACCTTTTCGATACCGAGTGCTGAAAAGGGAACACGCGTATGGGCGGGCGGCACCCAGTGCCAAATAGGGAGCATTTCTCCTGTGTGCACATGCTTAGCATACATGCACATGCTCATCTGGGCCTCAACCAGGAAGAGGAGCTGCCCAGGGGGCATGGGCGTGCTGGAAAATTAACTTCTGGTTTCCAGCATGCACATGTGCGCCAGCCAGCAAGTTTTTCAATTACTGTTGCACAGGCGCAAATGCTGATCAGCTGACTGGCATGCATGTTAACACTGGAAAACAGAAGATCAGCTCTTCCGGTTTTTGGTACTTCCGCACACAGGCCAGCTTATTATCGCATGCGCATGCGCACCAGAAACCCAGAAGAGGAATGGGAAAAGCTGTGTGTGCCGGGCAACATGGCTTCGCGTGCCACTTTGGGAATGCATGCCATAGGTTCGCCATTACAGTTTTAGGATAAGAAAGTGATTGGTTGCATTTTGAAGTACATACAAGGAACTAGAAAACAGGGAGTCCTCAGTTTATGACAATTGAGACTAGCATTTCCATTGCCAAACAAGATGTTTGTTAAGTAAATCACACCTAATTTTACAACTTTTGCCATAGTTGTTAAGAGAATCACATGGTCATTAAGTGAATCCAGCTTTGATTTTGCTTGTCACAGCCAAGTGGGAAGGTCACCAATGGTGACCACATGACCCTGGATGCAACTGTCATAAATACATGTCAGTTACCAATTGCTGGATTTTGACCACTTCTTTATACCTGGACATTTTATATTAACCATAACTACAATTATATCTTCTGAAGTATAATTAAACTGTGCAAGTTTACATATTCTCAGACATACCAAATGATTAAATTCAAGGCTAATGAGAATGTACGACTTCTGCTGTTTTAATTTTTTTTGTTTGCGAATTACATTAACTTAGTAAAACATTAGCAAATACTTGTTCTTTACAAAAGAAATAAAGACTTTTTTTAAAAGTTCCTTTCTTTCCATCATTATCTATAATAATTCTATGTGGAATTCAAAATGGGAACATTGCAATATTTGCAAAGTCCACTGACTTTAATTCTCTACTGCTAAATTTATTCTCTCTATGTGGGACTGAAAGCAGGGGTGGGTTTCAAAAATTTTTTACTACCTGTTCTGTGGGCATGTCTTGTTTGATGGGTGTGGCTTGTTGGCCATGTGACAATAGGTGTGGCTTCATGGTTATGTAACTAGTTAGTCATGTGACTGGGTGGATGTAGCTGGTTGGCCATGTGACTGGGTGGGCAAGGCCAACTTGATGTCACTCACATCAAGGGGCGCCTTGCCTGGCCTCTCCTCGCCTCAAAGTCCTCAATGAGATACAATTTCTCTATTTATTTACTACTAAACATCCAAAATATACTATTTAATCTTAAGTATATATGCTATATGTGTACATATATATTACATAATATAGAGTGTTTATAGGCACACAAAAAGATACATTATCTACTATATATACTGTATGTGTATGTACACACACACACATACAAACACACACACCTCTTCTAAAACTATACACATTCAACCTTACTACATTTGGAAATACACACCCAGAGTCTACTTTCTGCCACACATTTAACTATAACTTCTGTACATTAGAACATTATACATGCCTTCAGATGTTATTCCCTAGCTTGCACATGACTGATGTAGTGAAACTCACTTAACAACACTCTTGCTTAGCAACCAAAATATTGGGCTCAATTATGATCATAAGTCAAGGACTATTTCTGCCTTCCTCTGCATGACAGCCTTGACCTAGTAAACTCCTTCTACTTTCTGGCAATTTTCCTCTCTATTCGAGGCACCCAAATAATACAGATGATATAAGGTTTCCTGCTGGGGCAGGGAGTTGGACTAGATGACCTCCGAGATCCCTTCCAGCCCTAGATTGCCGTATGGTTTCAAAATGTCTTCTGAAGCTATGACTAGTATCAGGGTTAGCGGTCCTTACTTCCTCTCTTTTCCCTCTGTTTCTGTCTCCCTTCCTTCCTTTTCTTTTTTCTTTCTTTCCTCTCTCTCTCTCTTTCTCCCTTCCTTTCTTTTCTCTCTCTCTCCCTCTTTCTCGCACATTTTATGAATCACATCTAAAGGACCTCTAGAAGTCTTGTTCAAAACTGACTGTATTCTGTGACAAAAGCTTTAGCTCAGATTCGTTAACTTGACTATAAATGATCCCATTTAAATAATTTAGGGTTTTTTTAAGAATGTGGAAATCAGAAGAACAATATAGTAGGGAAAAAAAGAGAGAGAAAAGAAAAGTGTTCAGTTCTTAATATTTGAATGTAACCATAATAAACATATTAGTAATAATGTATTAGAATATTCCCTTTCTTCCTCCGTTCCTCCCTCCCTTTCCTCTCATTTCCATTTCTTTCGTACTATCTCATTTCCTGCGCATGTGCAGAACTTAAAAACAAGATGGTGGCACCAACTGCAGAACCAGTTTGGGGGGCGTGGCAGACCTGGGTCGCTGCCGGTTTCAGCCACCCAGGCCACCAAACCAATACTGGTTTGGCCGAACCAGGCTGAACCAGTACGAACCCACCTCTGACTGATAGGTGTTTATTTGTAAAAGAAGAGTGAAGGGGGAGAGAACATATCCTAGCAAGGGAAATGTTGGTTATATAAATATTACAAACATAAATACATACAAAAATATTGTATCACCTTTAAAATAGGAACAAATAGGAGGAAAAAAATTAGCAACGGAATGTTTGAAATGTTTTTAAAAACGTGAAAGATGAGGTTTATAGGGTTTATGCTAAACAGATACAAATAACTTTGTAATGCCCTACAGCCATGATGGTGAACCTATGGCACCCGTGCCACAGACGGCATGTGGAGTCATTTGTCAGGGCGAGCTGGCCTCAGCCTTCTTTTGAGGCCATTAGCGCAGAAAACCAGCCCTATGGGCAAACCGGAAGTTCAGGAACAGACTTCCGGTTTGCTCATAGGACCAATTTTAGTCCTCCGGAGCATTCAGGAGCCTTCAGGAGGGTTCCCTGAAGGCTCCTAAGGGCAAAAAACCAAACCTACTTCAGGTTGCTTGCAGGGCCAGTTTTAGCCCTCCGGACCCTTCAGGTACCTTCAGGAGGCTTCCCTGAAGGCTCCAGAGGATGAAAAACGGCTCTACAGACAAACCAGAAGCCATGCCTGAAGGTCCCTGAAGCTCCGGAGGACAAGAACCGGCCCTACAAGCGACCAGAAAGTGACTTCTGGTTTGCTCGTAGGGTCATTTTTTGCGCTCTGGAGCCTTTGGGGAAGTTTCCTGGAGGCCCCTGAAGGCTCCAGAGGGCTAAAACCGGCCCTATGAACAAACTGGAAGTCATTCCCAAACTTCCAGTTTGCCCATAGGGCCAGTTTTTCGCACTCCAGAGGCTTCAGGAAAGGGCCTCCGGGGGCGGGGGAGGCTATTTTCGCCCTCTCCAGGCTCTGGAGCCTGGGAGGGTGAAAAAATAACGCCAAAAATGGAAGGACGTGCTGGTCGTGCATGGATGTGCACTGTGGTCCTGCGCATAGCATAATGGGTGTGGCATGCCCGCAAACGATCTCCCTGTGCTCCCCCTGCTTTTGGCACGTGAGCCAAAAAATGTTCGCCAACACTGCCCTACAGGTAGTCTTTGACTTATGACCACAATTGGGATCAGAATTACTATTTTTTTCTAACCAAAGCAACCCTTAAGTGAATCACTGCAGATGTTAAATGAATCTCATAGTCATTAAGCAAACTGATTTTCTTTGTCAGAAATCAGGTGGCAAATTAAATAAGGTGATCACATGACCCCAGGACACTACAACACCATCAATATATATTGGTTGCCTGAAATTTGATCACATGGCAGCAGCCTAAAAATCCAATGCTATCCTAGGCTGCATTAATAGAGGGATAGAATCTAGATCAGTTGAAATATTAGTATCACTTTATAAAGCCTTAGTAACACCACATTTCGAATATTGCATTTAGTTTTGGACACCTTAATATAAAAATGTTGAGATTCTGGCAAGAATGCAAAAAAAAAGCGACAAAGATGATTAGGGGGCTGGACACTAAAAAATATGAAGAATGGTTGCAGTGATTGGATATGTCTACTCCAGTGGAAAGAAGGAACATATAGAAACTAAAAAAGGAGATAAGCAACATAAAACTAGGGAGGAATTTTCTAGCAGAACAATTAACCAGGAGAATGGCTTGCTTTCAGAAGATGTGAGTGCTCCCATCATTGGAGGCTTTTAACAAGAGCATTTGTATGAAATAGTATAGGGCAGAGGTGTCAAACTCAAGACCCGTGGGCCATATCCAGCCAAGGTGCTTAGATCTGGCCCGCAAGAAAACCATGAAGAACCAGCCCATGGTGTCTCTGTCACTGGCAATAGAGATCGGGAAAGCCAGACATAGTTCTCCCGGGTTCCATTTTTTTCTGCAATGCAATGGCCTCCTGCAGCCCTCTGCTAGTGAAATGGAGCTTGGGGGCCACATGTGTACCCTGGAGCTCTGTTTTCACTGGCAGAGGGCTGCAGGAGATAGTCACAGCTGAAAACAGAGTTCGGGAACCCATTTTTGCTGGCAGAGCACTCAGGCCACCACGGCTCCCCCCCCACTTACACATGTGATGTCAAGTCCACCATTTCCCCCTCCTGGCCACGCCCTCCCCTCCAAGTTCAAACACAACCCTAATGTGACCCTCATTGAAAATGAATTTGACACCCCTGGTATAGGGTCTCCTGCTTGAACAGGGTTTGGATTAGAAGACCTCCAAGGTCCCTTCCAACTCTGTCATTCTAAGGAGCCTCAACAGTTATATGAGTGCAATAAATCACTTTTTTCAATGCTATTATAACCATCGTTAAAAAAAGGGTTGTAAGTCAAGGACTACCTATGTACTTAAAGGGTATGATAAAAAGAAAGTAGATTTTTGTATTAATCATGTGAGAAATTTCTACAATACAATATAACATTATCTTCTACCTGTGATTCTCAGTTTGTTAGAGACACTAAAATAAATTATTTAAAAATTAATAATCAATCTATTAATTATTATTAATTATTATTAATTATTAATCTACAAAATTAATCTATTGGCCAGCCAATAGATTCCTGATACATTAAAAAAAAACTTGTCTGATCCAGTAAAAACATAATCTTTATATCTTTAAAGATGCAGCAGAAAAGCAGATGAAAGAAAAACCGTTATGTTCACTATCCCTATATAAAAATACAGTCAGCCACTGTGGCAGTGATGGCTAACCTTTTCCAGACCAAGTGCCCAAAGCCATGTGCCTGAACCCCCAAAAGACAGTGCACGTGTGGCTCCCATGCATGTGATGCGCCCCTCCCCCCGTGCATGCACGCCATGAGACACGAAGACTAGTTGGCTGGCAGAAGGCACGCGCAAATGCGGAAATAAGATGGGGTGACTGCTTATGTGCCCCCAGAGAGGGCGCTGCATGCCACTTATGGCACATGTGCCATAGATTTGCCATTACAGCAATATGGTATAAAACTAAAAAACATTATTTTCCTTTGGCTACATAAAAGACTTCCAGTTGGGAAGAAAGTTTAATCATCCTCCTGATGTCCAATTATGAAGCTTTTTCTCCCTACACCTCAAACAGCTTAGATGTGAGCTCTGGGAAGTTCAAAGCAATGAAGCACAGCTTTATGAGCCGATTTAAGTCAGGTATTTAGGTTACACTAAAACTAATGCTATTAGCAAAGTTTATGAAGCCTTGGTGACTTTAAGTTTCTATCTGCATTGAGACCACTTTGATTTATCTGGGTAGGTTTGGGGTTATCTCGAAAAACAGAAATAGAAAAACTAAATGTAAGATAAATGGAATTCAATGAAGTTGATTGCAAATACACCACCTGGAGGCACCCCGTGTAATTTGAACAAGCATATTTTTTTAAATAAATAAATTATATAATTAAAAGTAATTTGATTCAGTGGTTAAGATACTGGACTAGAATCTGGGAGATCATCAGTTCTCGTCCTTCCTTAAGTATTAAAACAGTCTGAGTGATTTTGAACCCCCTCACATAATATACTTATAATAGTGAGCATTACATTAAAGCATTAAATCTGAAACAATTGGTTACCTAGATTCATTGTTTCTGTTGTAGATGCTTGCTTTTGATTTTGGGAATCATACATTATTCTGAAATCACTGCTGTGATATGCAATGATTTTTTCTATGTTTTCTCTGTGCATTTCTCCTTCCTCCATCAGGTGAAAATAGGATATTATTTTTCAAAATTATGGATGTATGTTACAGAGATGGGTTCCTGCCAGTTCACCCCGGATTGGGCGAACCAGTAGTGGTGGCGGCAGGATGCTCTGCCCGCCCACCCAAACGCTTCTGCGCATGCACAGAAGCATTGCGCGAGCAAGTGCATGACTGAACCCATAGTAAAATAAATTGCAACCCACCACTGGTATGTTACTAATATTTTTAGGATTCTACTACGGCTTGCTTTGCTTCTTAAAATATGTGAAAACACAGGAAGTTTTGAACAGGCTGGTATCTAATAAAGCTTCTCTGATGAATTATATTCTTCATATTCATGCAGATCAGCCTTGCAGTTATGAATCATCAGATTTATAACTTGTTTCAACCTAAAAAAAGTCCACATACAAGCGTCCAAAATACATTCTGCCTTTTCCAGTGTTCAACCAATCCCTCTTGCTTTCCATATTGAGTTTACAGGCACATACTTGAGACTCATAGCCATGAAATCATAGAATTGTAGAGTTGAAATGACCACCTGATCCAGTCATCTGTAAACCTATTAAACCATCCATAAGAGTGGTTAAAAATCTCAAGATGGAGAACCCATAACATCAATAAGCACATTATTCTATTCTTGAAACAATGTTGTTGTTTAGATGTTCAGTATTGTTAAGCATATCACACTAGTATTATTATTAGATATTGGAAGTTGTCAGAGGTCAATCCAATCACTATTTTTCTATGCAACCAAATACTAAATAAATAAACTGTAACAGGTATTAAAACAAATTCTTACTATTCTTATCTAAATTAGTAAATTTGTTATATTGAAAGAACAGCAATAACAGATTTTAATATTCAGAAGTTCTGGAAATGTTGACTTACAAAAATGTTGATGAAATATCAAGAATTATCAATTAAAGAATCATCCTGCGATGTTAGGCAATCCATTAGTACAGGGGTGGGTTCCTGCTGGTTTAACCGGTTCGGTAGAAGAGGTTCCACAAATCTACCATACCAGTTAGAACCCGTTCCTCACAGAGCGCCTGCCCCACCCCCCCTCGCCCGTTCCATCGCCGCTCATGGGCAGTAGCTTGTGCAGCATGGCCGGCTTCCTAGGACATCCCCAAATTTGCCTAGGAGGCGTGGCCGCCAGCAAAGCACAGGGGCAAAATCCAGCGGAGGCAGGAAGGTTCTGGGCACTCTGGGAAACTGCGAAAGCAACTGGGGAGTGCCGAGAACCTTCCTGCCTCCGCTGGACTTTGCGCTCTTCTTCACACGCTCCTCACAACTGCAATAGACGTCCAGAAGTGGCAGGGACTTTCGGGCTGAAAGCCCAAACCCCATTACCACAAAAGCTGCTTCTGGACATCTATTGCAGTCACGAGAAGCAGGCAGAGAAGAGCGCAAAGTCTAGCAGAGGCAGGAAGGTTCTCATCACTCCCTGGTTGCTTTCACAGCTTCCCAGAGCGCCCAGAACCTTCCTACCTCCACTGGATTTTGCGCCCTTCTCCGCGCACTCCTCGCAACTGCAATAGATGTCCAGTAGCAGCTTTTGGGGGTAATGAGGCTTGGGTTTCAGCCCAACAGCCCCCGACGCTTTTGGATGTCTATTGCAGTCGCGAGGAGCGCAAGGAGAAGAGTGCGAAGTCCAGCGGAGGCAGGAAGGTTCTCGGTGCTCCCCAGTTGCTTTCGCAGCTTCCCAGAGCTTCCTGGCGAGCGAGCGAGGGAGGATCAGGCATCCTGATCCTCCCTCGCTTGCTCGCTCACCAGGAAGCACGGAGAAGACCGCGAAGTCCAGCAGAGGCAGGAAGGTTCTCGGCGCTGCCCAGTCACTTTCGTGGCTTCCCAGAGCTTCCCAGCAAGCGAGCAAGCCACTCCCACAAAACAAGCCACACCTACAGAAGAGGTTCTAAAAAATTTTGAAACCCACCACTGCATTAGCATCAATCTAACACAACTACTTCATTCATAGACAAACTAGATTTCAAATACAGCTAGAAATGTTCTTGCTTTACAGGAGGAGAAACAGGGGTGGAATTCAGCCGGTTCGGACGAATTGGTAGCTCCGACGATCAGCTGGGGAGAGAACTTGTTTGCTGGTTGGCCCATGCATTCACCCCTGCGCTTTACTTACCTATATCCTCTCAGCTGATTCATACAGCAGAGTGGATTGCCGCCCGTCAGCTGTGCTACTACCCAGAAATAATGTGGAAGGTAAGTTTTGTTAAAACTGGTAACATGCACAGAGCACATGTCAGACACAGGTGCATGCAGGGCATGCAAAGCATACGATCATTGAACCAGTTGCTAAACTGACAAGATCCCACCACTGAGAGAAATTCACAACAATACCATACAATAGCAGAGTTGGAAGGGACCTTGGAGGTCTTCTAATCCAACCCTCTGCCTAAGCAGGAAACCCCATTTCATTTCAGACAAATGGCTATCCAACATCTTCTTAGAGACTTGCAGTGTTGGGGCATTCACAACTTCTGGAGGCAAGTTGTTCTAACTGCCAGGAAATTTCTCCTCAGTTCTAAGTTGCTTCTCTCCTTGATTAGTTTCCACCCATTGCTTCTTGTTCTACCCTCAGATGCCTTGGAGAATAGTTTGACTCCCTCTTCTTTGTGGCAACCCCTGAGATATTGGTACACTGCTATCATGTCTCCCCTAGTCCTTCTTTTCATTAAATTAGACATACCCAGTTCCTGCAACTGTTCCTCATATGTTTTAGCCTCCAGTCCCCTAATCATCTTTGTTGCTCTTCTCTGCACTCTTTCTAGAGTCTCCACATCTACAAATCTATTAATTCTTCTCAATGAACCTGAAGCTTCTTTGCAAATATCTCAAATTCATATCTTAACTTACTGGAGCAGGGGAAGGGGTCTTGGGAGAGGGAAATAAAGTATAATTTTGAGAGGAGAACATTTTTCTTTCTTTGCTATCTTTTTAACATGAGTCTTAATACCAGAGCAAAAGTGAGTGAGAATAAAAGGGGATCAAACAGTCCCATGAGAGGGGACAAGAGAAATAATAATAGTAACCAATGAAATGTGAGTCATGATATCACAATTCAAATCTAGTAACATTACTTGTGACACAAGCACGAAGGACTGAAGAATGAAATCATGACATCATGACACTTTGTGTCATTTCTTTTATCATTACAATTAGTAATGTACTGGTTTGAAGTTCTGTAGCAATATTACCCAATTAATTGGATTTGAAAAGAGTTTTAAAAAGCCAAGAAGCAACAAACTTTTTAAACTCTTGAATTTTTCATAAGCAAAATAGTTCAAATCTCACCAGGCTCAAGGTTGATTCAGCCTTCCAAGGTGGGTAAAATGAGGACCCAGACTGTTGGGTTAGAATTAGGGGCAAATTCCAAGCAAGCTTCCAGGAGGGCTTAAAACTTTTCTTTAAAAATATGAATATAATTTAAAAATATGAATACTTTCCTAAGCAAAGTGCTTGTCAAATTAAACATACTTTCCTAAGCAAGGTGCTCATCAAATTAAACATCAGTACTTTTGTTCTTCAGTTGTGAAACTGTCCAGATACAGTTATATTAAATATACCACAGATACATATTTGATCTAGTGATTAAAAGTACAGGATTAAAAACTGGGAGGCTATGTCTTCTAGTCCTGTTTTAAGCATGAAGCCAGATGGGTGAATTAGGATCAATCATTCTCTCTCAGCACTGAGAAGAAGATAAGAGCAAACTATTCCAACAAATTTGTTAACTCTTCCAGAAATATTCAGTAACCTAAAAAGGGGGTGATGTTCTCATCGTCAGGGTTGGTGGAACCACAGAAGCAGAAAGGTGTTATTAGGGCAACTTGCGTTGCTGTAGGACAACACAAAAGAACACAGAAGCCTCTTTCTACTGCAAACAGTGCACAAGGATAGTCACTCTTGTACCAGGATGTCGTTAAATCTTTCTGCTCACAACATAGATGGAAAAATATTGTAGAGAAAGAGAGGCTTAAGATGTTATGGGAAGGATAAGATTTTTTTTTTTTTGGCACTATATTGAATCATCTAAAACATATAAAGAACGGCTGCTGGAATTGGGTATGTGTAGTCTGATGAAAAGAAGGACTAGGGGTAACATAGCAGTCTTCCAATATCTCAGGTGCTGCCACAAAGAAGAGGGAGTCAAGCTATTCTCCAAAGCATCTGAGGGTAGGACAAGAAACAATGGGTGGAAATTTCCTGACAGCGAGAACAATAAATCAGTGGAACGACTTGCCTCCAGAAGTTGTGAATTCTCCAACACTGGAAGTTTTTAAGAAGAGGTTGGATACTGATTTATCTGAAATGGTATGGGGTTTCCTGCCTAAGAAGGTTTGGATTAGAAGACCTCCAAGGTCCCTTCCAACTCTGTTATTCTATTCTATCTCCACAACCGGTCTTCGGCATAAATATCTAAGTTTTGCCTACCAAATATCAATGCTAAAGTTGCTTTCTTTCAGCTCAGGCCAAGCTCAGCAAAACAAAGTTTAGTTTTAGTTTAGTTTAGTTTAGTTTAGTTTTACTTTTAGCTTAGTTTATTGTTATTGCACATCATACAACAAAATTAAATGCCATCTTTAGTGTACATTATAACTATAACCATAAAAACCCGAATACACATCCTTCACATGCTATATAATTGAAATTTAAAACCCAATATTGCATTAATATTGCACTATACCACAGAATTCAATATAGTTACTGCCCTGGGATAGAAGCTGTTTTTCAGCCTATTTGTCCTTGTTTTTATTACCTTGCCAGATGGTAATAGTTCAAAAAAAAAAAAGTGCCCCAGGATGAGATGCATCTTTAAGAATGTTTTGAACTTTCTTAAGGCACAGGGAGCTATAAAGTTTTTCCAGGGAGTGGAGGGGGCAACCAATGATCCTCTGGGCAATGACGTCGACCCTCCTATCCTATCTGCCACTGTGCAATTGGCAGACCATACACAGGTGGATTTATTCCCATGTTATCTTGTAGCGCCATGCTCCAAAGAGCACCAATCTCTTTATTTTAAGCAACAGCTTCCTATTTTTTGTTCTTTTATAAGAGAACAGCGCTGCAATCCTCTCCCTAATGCAAGTGGGCTTGAATTAAGAGCTTCATGCTCTTGTGTATTTCTGCAGTGGCGAGCATGCTAGTCATCCATTAGCAGCAAAACTAAAATAGTTGCCTTCTTTAAGAATACCTCTTATTTAATTATGGCCAAAATCTATATGGAGCCTATTCTTCTGGTTTCAGTCACTGCCACTCTTGGAAAATTCAACTTTCATGCTTATCAAATCAAGGGTTTTAAATATTTGACCATATCTTTCCAAGCCTCAGAGACCTGGAATCATCAGTAAAACAGCATCCCTGCCAATATTATGCCTGCCATAAATTTCCAAGCTCAGTTCTGCATTTTATCAATCATAATGGCAATGACTGTAGTCCTGCTGAAATAAACACATTCTGAGCAAAGTCATTATCCACATGTCATACAGCATGCAGATCAGATACTAAAATGAGTTATGTGACAGGAAGCAATCCAAACTAAATATTTGAGACTGTGAGACTCATATCTTATATCAAATTCCTTCCTGAGAGTGGAATCTAGCCTAATTTTTTGAGAAATGAAAGTCTGCTACTTGAAATTTGGGATTAAATTAACTTTTTTTCCTGGCAGTACAGCCATCTTGCCCTAGCAGGATATTTTTATGTCCTTACGGAAGACAAATATTATCACATAATTAAAACATAATGGATTATATTAAATCTTGATTATAGAATTCATTTATTACTAAAACATAATGTACCCATGAGAAGGGTTTAAAATCCTGATCATCTCCTATCTGCAAGATCAGATGTTCTTCTTCTACCTCTTGAATAACTATTGTAGATGGTGAAATTTCTCAATCTTTTCTCTTTATAGTCTTCTTTCGAAAGCTAGAATGCTCCAGATGAATTGAATCTCAACTATAGCACACAGAAATAGATCTGGCAGGAAATTATGGGAGCAGAAAATCAACGCATCTGATAACACCCGGATAACTAAAATTGAACAATTTCATCCAATCTCATCATCACTGTCATTACCACATTGGCCATATCTTATTGTCATCTCATTTTTCTTCGATTTCATCCACTCTCTCCAGTTATTTCTCCAACATTTGAAAACATATCCATTTTTCCTTTCAATTGTTTATCTTCTTGGTTATCTTCCTCTGTTGTTCATCAAGCATCACTCTTGTTCAATATATTCAAAAGCACAAACTTATTATATCCAGCTGGAAAACTGTTGCTGTTTTTTTTAACAACAAATGCTGCAGAGATATCTACAACAAAGACTTGTGATTTTAGGGAATGTGATCCAATTGTTGGGAAAGATCAAAGTTAAAATTAAATTTTTAAGGAAAAGCTCTATTGTTAAGAATCAATGAAGAATATTTGATCCTAGAAGGGTCAAAGATAATGATTGTGGCGGTTTATGATATAGTTGAAGCTGTTGTATAATTTCAGCAAATGACATACAATAATAGATTGTTAACAGAGGGCTTTAAAATCTAATCTTGCTGTGGCTTTATCTGTTAACCATGTTTTATACACACAAACACACACACACACACACACACACACAGGTGCTGTGGACTTCAAGTAACTACGCTGGCTGGGGAATTCTGGGAGTTGAAGTCCACAGGACTTAAAGTCACCAAGGTTGAGAAACACTGTTCTAATATATTTGGTTGGGTAAACAGAACTGTAGATCATGAATTGTGGGCCTGTTTCACAATGTTTGAAATAAATATATTTATTTCAATAATATATATTTACCTAGTATTCCATTAGATGAGACAGTCCACATGTGAGTTTTTTTCTTTATCTTGTTTTTTTCCCCATACACATTTTTTCTTTTTTTAATTTCGTATTTAGTTTTGCTTTGTTCTTGTATTTGTTCTTTTATTTTTTTTGCAGTTAATATTGTGAATAAAATACAATATTTATTGCAAAAAATATTTTAAAACACATTTTAGCTATGTAATAATTTTGTTGTCAATATCTTAAACATTTTACCTCAGAACTCCACTCCAAAATCAATCTACTAGAAATCCATCTTCTTGATCCCTGAACACACATTATCCCACCTCATCACTTTTCAACTCTTCCATCCTTGCTGTTCAAAAACTCTTCATAATCTAGTTCCTTAAATAGCTGCACTTTTTATTACCGTATTTTTTTGGAGTATAAGATGCATCTTTTTCCCTCAAAAAAGAGGCTGAAAACCTGAGTGCGTCTTATACACTGAATGCAGCATTTTTTGCCTCCCGAAACCCTGCCCCCTTCACCAAAATGGCTGTGCATAGCTTTTAGAAGGCTTTCACAGAGCTCCTGGGGGCTGGGGAGGACAGAAATGAACGAAAAACAGCCCATTTTTGCCCCCCCCCAGCAGCACTCTATAAGCTTCCTAAAGGCTGTCCGTGCCCATTTTTTGACAAAAAATGGACCGTTTTTTGCTCACTTTTGCCCTCACCCCCCTCCCAGGAGCACTCTGCAAGCCCCCTAAGGGCTATTCATGCCCTTTTTTGGAAAAAAACAAAAACCAGGCTGTTTTTGGGAGGTTTTCAGAATGTAAAAACTTTTTTAAAATTTTCCTCTTCAAAACCTTGCTGCGTCTTATACTCCGGTGTGTCTTGTACTCCGAAAAATATGGTATTTGATTTCCCCAGGCAGAAAATAGAAGCAGTGCAAGAAGGGTGTCATACTGGATTTCTTCAAGGGTCAGATCAGCATTGTAGTTGTCCTCCACTGGCCATTTGGGTGGGGGAGATGGGATAGATGCCTCCTGCAGCATCCTGCCAGCCAAAATGGGGCATGGGGGCTGCACGTGGGAAGGGGTGTATCGCATTTTCACTAGCAGAGGCACCGTGGGCCAGTCCTTTGCTATTTCCAGCTTGGATGGAGAGATCTGGCCTATTCATAGAATTGCCAAGAGTTTGGACATGACTGAATGGGTAACATCATCATATTTATGGAGTAGTATTGCTTCTTGCCGCCCTAAATCTTACATGCCTGTGACTTTTTAAAGTATTGAAGTGTAATTTCCTCTTTGATACAGTATGTTAATTATGCTAATTTTGAGAAATGCTACATTCTTCTCAAAAGCTTTCTTGTGCTCTCCCAATTTTGGAGATTAGACAGTTTATCACCTGTTTTATACTTTCATTCCCAATACTTTCCTTGGAGAAACCTGTGTGATTTGAGTCCCATAATCTATCTAGTGTTCTCAAATCTTTCCATTCCTCCAGTCTTTAGTCCGCCAGTTTTTTCCTTCTAAAATTTTCTTTATCTTTTCTAGAAAGTTTGATTGCTTTTAAATGATGTTGCTTAAGCCATTGCTAAATATACGCTTTAAAAAATCCCTCAGAGTATGGCGATTTTCTCATTACCAAATTTTATTACACAGAATTGTTACAGAAAATAATTTTGTAAAAGTGAATCACAAACATTATTTCTACACAATAGGACAAATGCTTGTTGTCTTTATTTTTTCCTGGAATTTTAATCTCCCAATTAAATAAAAAAAAATAGGCTGATTTTTATAGTTGAAACTGAGGTTGTTGTTTTTGTTAACTCAAGGAAAAATGGGTTGCAAATCAGTTTAGGTGCACAGTTTTATAAAACTAAACAGGAAAAACTATATTCATATATCTCAGGTATCTTCAATCCGTATTCAATAGCAGCGTAAGATAAATAAAAATACCCCAAGATGCTTCAATCAATTAAAATACACCATCAAAAAATATCCAAATGTATTATGCACACTTTCATATGATCTATATGCATGAAGCCATGCTCTAGATCAGTGTTTCTTAACCTTGGTGACTTTAAGTCCTGTGGACTTCAACTCCCAGAATTCCACAGCCAGCGTAGCTACGCTGGCTGGGGAATTCTGGGAGTTGAAGTCCACAGGACTTAAAGTCGCCAAGGTTGAGAAACATTGCTCTAGATCTTCCATAAATTGTCTGTCCATTCTTTTTGTAAAATGTCCTCCTTAATTCTTTTAAACTGTAGTTTGAAATGTGTCCTATAAATAATCCTAGCTTAATTCCAATTAGTGTATCTTTTTAGCCTAGAAAACAAACTTTAAAATGAATTATTTCAGCATGCTTTGAACAACAATGTATAAATACCAATCCATTTATCTGTTCCTGATAGTCTTGTAAAGCAATTCAAGGACAAAAGCTGAATTAACTTGCTCTTTCATATAAAAAAATGAGCTTAGCTTATAAAGGTTGTTATGAAACTGCAGGTTTTCCAATTTCTTCATAAAAAGGAATGGTTGTTTTTTTTTCAATATACTGGAGTAAACAATTACAACAGTAACTATGAATCAAATGTTTGTTACATGATATATGATATTTGGATTTAATAGACTTTTGTCAGTCTTTTTTAGGCATGTGATTTTTTTTTTAATGGAAATGACAAGATTCATTCATGAAAATCAGTTATCTGCTTACTATGGGCAGTTTTAGGCTAGCTCCATGCATTGCATTGCACTATATGCTTAATGGGGATTGTTTGATTTTATTGAGTTAAAAGATAAAGGTCCCCCTCGCACATATGTGCTTGTCATTCCCGACTCTAGGGGGAGGTGCTCATCTGTTTCAAAGCCGAAGAACCAGTGCTGTCCGAAAATGTCTCTATAATCATGTGACCGGCATGACTAAATGCCGAAGTTGCACGGAACCTTCCCACCAAAGTGGTCCCTATTTTTCTACTTGCATTTTTACGTGCTTTCGAACTGTTAGGTTGGCAGAAGCTGGAACAAGTAACGGGAGCTCACTCCATTACAAGGTGCTAGGGATTGGAACCGCCGAACTGCCGATCGACAAGCTCAGTGTCTTAGCCACTGAGCCACCGCATATCCTTTTATTGGGTTATGTGAATAAAACCATCAGAACTTGCAAATCATAGTTTCTACTTGTTCTATGAACTCAAGCAATTGTGCCTTATACAATGTGATACATGGTTAAGAATGTGTGAATCCAATCATGAAAACCTGTGTAGGGGTTAAATTCTTAGACTATGATTGGAAGACTGAGTTTCAGGTTTCCTGTCAACCACTGAAGAATTCAGGGCCAATCATCTCTCTCACACCCCTATCTACCTTACAAAGCTGTTGTGGGAGAAAATAGGAGGTCAGATCACTGACTTTTGCTCTTGAATTAAAGGTTACAATAACTATAGCCTATCTTTCACACGCACATATAAATACATAAATATATGCACATATATAGAAAGATATGCTCTTTTGTAGGGTTATTTTAAAGACAATAAAAGTAGAAACATGGGATATGTTGAGTGTCGTGGATGAACAACCTACAAATATAGGAATCATTTAACCAAATTACTTGTCCTCTTAACTTTTTGGGCACTTCATTCCCAAACACACACACTCCTCCCTTCATACGCATACATTCCTACACACACACACACACACACACACACACACAAAGATGCTCTTTTAACAAGATCTTCCTGTGGAATCTTCAAGATACAGTATATTGTTTTATAAATTAGATGAACTTGATTTGTTAGATTAATGTTAAGACTGCACTTAAAATCTAGGATTACAGTTCGAAAACATCTAGTTCCTAGAACTCAAATACTATGAGAATCAAAGAGTTGAATGAACGAGACGGGTTTTTAAAAGATTAAGAGTTAGCATTAAGAACTATTTAAAAATATGTTTGCTGAATATTCCAATACATTTGAAATTTTTCTTAATTTAGGGAGATTATTTAGTGATTACTCTCTAATAAATCTGATTTTGAAAGATTTCTTAGAGTAGCACAAACGGGGATCATTAAAGATCTCAACATGTGGCTGGAATGTTAAATAAGATTTCAGTTGGAAGGGAGAACTTGTGAGAACTCCACCAAGTTATGAACTATTTGGTTTCATAAGCCACTGTAGCCAAGCTCATATAATATTAAGTTATATCCATAATATACAAACTACTGCAGCTATTTATGAACTGTAGAAGCCAAAACCACATTATATTACAGCTCATCACAATTCATGAATATGAGCGTCAGGAATTATTTGACTGGAAAGTCTGAACTCCACATGAAAAGTAAAACGAACGGAAAGAAAGATCCATGAATGGAATATATACAAATATAAAGTTTTCATCTCATTATAAGGATAATAAAGTTATAGAAGTGACATTACTTGGTTTGGTTAAAAAAAATAGAATAATCACCAGTCAACATGCTGACTCTCCAGAGGGAATAATGAGCGGCTCAAATGATTCCACAGGGTAATATGATTTTATTTTCTATAATCTATAATTTGTCTTTGAGTTGAGTATATCAGACAGATTTCATGCCAGATTTAATTCAGGAGAAAAAGTTCTGAATGGACAAAGCAATGGGAGATGCATGAAAGAAGCAATGGGAGGAGGGTTTAGTGAATAATCATTTAGTAAGGATCATGTATAAGGGAATGGAATCAGTAGGTATCTTTAGCATTCTGAAATTATTTATATCACCTGATAGAAGTGCAGTAAAGCCTTTAGATATAGATGCATCTCTTGAAACCAGTATGGCATTTAAAATTAGTGACTGTAATAGCAAACTAGTATCCAAATGAGTCTGTTTGTGTGAATTATATTTCATGAAGGTGACTTTTTAATCTTCAAAGCCACCAAGAGACCCTTATTCTTAAAGCAGCAGGTTTGGGCCTTTTTTGCAAGTATAATGACAATGTCAAGCCAGAACATGCTTTATGATGACCCTGGTGGACTTTAAGGAACCAATGTGTGCATAATTAAGAACCCTTATTTCATCTAGCAGGTGTGAGAACTGGGGGACGGGGGGGGGGGGGGGGGAGAGAATACAGAAGGGGGCTGCTTGGAATCTGAGATGGGCAACATCAGAAACAGGTTGGGTTTCATCAGGAGCTACAAGCAGGTAAGAACAGGTAGGGAACCAATTGTGAATAGAGGAGGTGCGTGGGGGAGATTAAATAGGATTCTGATTATAAGAAGCAAAGTGGGCATGCATTGTGGACCTCTGGAAGAACTGGGGAGGGGGCGGGTTAATTATCAAAGGGAGGAATAAGACATTCGTGGCGAAGGGCGAGGGGGAGAGAAGGGGCGCTTCCAGGCCAGGTCGATGGCAGGAAAGATGTCATGGGCCTGCGGAGAAGCTCCAGCGCGCGAACGAAGAGCAGATTGTCCGGGCTCCCTTCCTCTCCCCGACGCAGGCGCTGTCTTCGGATGTCCAAGGTAGCGGGGTCCCTTCCCGTCCCCTCCGGCGCTACTTTCCCGCCGGGGCTGGGCAGGCGGCCTGAGCTCACCTGTCAACGTCCCTTCCCCGCCCTCTCCGGCTTTTCCTGCGGTGGCCGAAGCTCCACCTGCCCGGTTTTCCGCCGCGCGCGCCGCGTCTCCCCTTCTCACCCACTCGCCCGCCCTCCCGCCGCGGCCGGAGCTCGCCACTCACCGAATTTGGCCTCGGCCGCAGCCGCGGCTCCGGCTCCAGTAGGCAAGAGGGGTCGGTGCCGGGCGACGACGAGGAGGAGAAGCAGCTGCTGCAGCAGGCGGCCAAGCAAGCGGGAGCCGAGCGACCCCATGGTCATGCGTGGCCCATGGCAAGTGCCCGCGGCTGCCTGGTACTGGCCCCGAACCCCGGCGCACCACTCAGTCCATGCGCGCCGCTGCTCGGCTGGCCCTGGGCAAGGCTGGCAACGCCACCCGGCTCCGGCGTCTCCAAGACCCAGGACAGCGACCAGCGCCGTCCCTCGCCCGCCTCAGCCCCTCCCTCTTTCCTTCCCCCCGCAGGCGCCTCCTCCACGCCCTCGCCCCGAACGGCCGGCGACGGGGATGCTCCCGTCGTCCCGCGGCTGGCCGAGGCGTTCCTTTCCGAGGCGGGAGAAGGGCGCGAGCCCCCCGACCCCGCCCCAGCTGCCCGCTTCCCTCCCCCGAATTCTGAGCCGCTCCAATTCGAGGCGCGGGTGCCGAGAAGCCCCTCGACCAAAATGGAAGCGCAGGGCTCCGGCACTTTCGACCGTGCCTTGACTTGGCAGCCCGGGGCCTTCGATTGGGGAGCCCACGGCCCCGCTCTCGCTTCTTGGTGCCTCCCCTCCCATCCTCACCCCACCCAAGCCTTGGATCTGTCTCCACGCCCTTCCGCACCCTCAAAATTGTGCCGCATGCCCCTGAGTGTAAGCAAAAGGCGGAGTGCCTTGGCTGGGACTACCGTAAATTCACTTGGGGGAAGAAGCACCATTTTGTTTCAGAAAAAAACACGTTTGGAAAGCCGGACATCAGAAGCGCGTGTAGCGCTTCTCTACCCCACGTGTGAGACTCTGCAGAGAACCAGGCTCGGAACCTCCTTAGTTCCTCCTCCTCGCTTGGTGCTCGCAGCAAGCCGGCAAGTGCAACCTGGAAGTAGGAAGATGCGACCCGAGGATGCCCGCAGCGCCTGGTCAGAAGAAGTCAAGCTGTGGAGCTGGAAATGCAAGGGTGTGTGGTAGGCCCCAAGGCCCAAGGGAGCACCACAAAGTTGAGAAAGAAAAAAAGAATGAAGATTTGTATAGTAGGTATAAAGGAGGAGGGCACCAAGTTTTATCAGTACTTAGAGCACCAGTGAGCCATGTAAGGACATTAAAACCCACCCTTCTTCTAGAAAAATGAAATACCCTGGGGAATATTGAAAAGGTAGAATATTATATTTCCCTGGATCAGAAATGGAGAAACATGTTTTTAGGTAGGAAACTGACCCACTCTTAATAGCCCCCACCTTTGTCAATGGGCCATTAAAATGCCCGATTCAGTCTATTCGACATAGCAAAGATCCCCCCCTTAGTTCCAGGATGATGGGATTAAAGCCGGATGGTATTAGCCCTTTACCCGTCTCACCACAGGGCACCTGGGAAGAAGCAATGCTCAACCAAATTTGGACTCAAAGCACAGCCTATAGTTGCCCCTGCGTGGTCCCATGGGAAACTTACAGAATACAAGATCAAGATCAAAGGCCAGAGAGGGGATAAAGCCAGGAATTTTCAGCATCTCACTCTCTCTTTCTTCTTCTCCCAACATCTGGAAGCATGTGATTCCCCCTTTTCTGCTCATGAGCTCAAGCCATGTGATCCTGTCCACCATTAAAACCATCTTTCCAAACAGCCTCCATGTTTCCAGTGTCTTTTTCCCCAGTTGGAAGCGAACCTAGAAGGACATTTCTTCCAACACCACCACTGTGGTATTGTGTTGGAGCTCCCCTCGTTTTGCCATCTTCGTGCCTTCTTTGATTCTGCAAAGAGTGCACCCCTCTCATATTCCGCATCCTTCTTAATTTAGCAGGTTCCAACGTGGAAATGTTTGTTCAAAAATATAGGACATCAAAAGTCATTATTAAACTTTTAACGTGCTGTAAACGTGGAAGACAGAGCAAACTGAAGGATCTCCGATCAATTACATCTCATTTGATTTACAAATGAAATGTAAATATAAAATCAGACTAGGCTTTGGCTCTTACTCTCAGATGTGGCAATAGATGTCTATTTACCAGATTTGAGGGCGAGGCACTAAATTTCTTACTTTTCACCACGCTAAATTTCACAGACTACTAGCTGTGTGCAAAACCCCAAGCTGTATTAGTAATGCAAATCTAAAGATAAGCGTCTTAAAATTCAGTCACTCAGGAGTCAAGTATGTTTTGAATCAAATTTAGTTCTATGTCTCCACAAAACACGTCTAGGCAAAATATGAAAATGGCTTCCATCGCTTTACAGAACATCCCAGTCTAATCTGCAACCCTTGGATTACCTGGTGTTCTCCCAACCAGGCATTACCAGTTCAGCCCAGTGCTGTCACCTAGTGGCCAGAAGTACCTCTGATTTAAAAGCTGGCAAGTGAAACAGAAGCCCCAAGGAGATGCTTCCCAGCATTTCATATAATCAGATTATCAATACTTGATAGGAAACAGACTGCAAGAGTTCACGATCATATTGAGTGTTTATGAAAGTCAGTTACTTTAGAAATTATCTCCTGGGTCCATCTGTGGTTGTTTAAAATATCAGAAAAGGAATATGGAAAAATTCCAAAATACAATTTTGTTAACCCATGACCTAATAATTTGTTTCACATGCAACCTGCATTTGCCTAACCAACCTCTTTCCACCACCCCCATCCAGGGATGAAATCCATCAGGTCCTGACACGCTCTGGAGAACCGGTAGTGAGAATTTTGAGTCGTTCGGAGAAACGGCAAATGTGCCACCTCTGGCTGGCCCCAGAGTAGGGTGGGAATGGAGATTTTGCAGTATCTTTCTCCTGGAGTGGGATGGGAATGGAGATTTTGCAATATCCTTTCCCTGGAGTGAGGTGGGAGATTTTGAAGTATCCTTCCCCTGGAATGAGGTGGGAAGGAAGATTTTGTAATATCCTTTCCCTGGAGTAGGGTGAGAATGGAGATTTTGCAGTATCCTTCCCCTGGAATAAGGTTGGAATGATTTTGCAGTATCCTTCCCCTGGAGTGAGGTGGGAAAGGAGATTTTTGCAGTATCCTTCCCCTGGAGTGGGATGGGAATGGAGATTTTGCAATATCCTTTCCATGGAGTGAAGTGGAAAGGGAGATTTTGCAGTATCTTTCCCCTGGAGTGAGGTGGGAATGGAGATTTTGCAGTATCCGTCCCCTGGAGTGAGGTAAGAAGGGAGATTTTGCAGTATCCTTCCCCTGCCATGCTCACCAAGCCACAGTCACCAAGTCACACCATGCCCCCAAGCCATGCCCACAAACCAGTAGTAAAAGAATTGAATTTCATCTCTGACCCCATCCCAGTTTAAATCCTACATGAAACCATTCTGTACAACTGATGAAATAAACCACAGCTTAGAAAAACCTCTTTATGGCTCTTAATAAAATGTATTTGGGAGGAGCCAAGGTCACGACGATATGGTTGTGTGGTCTCAATGCACTTCTGCTGCTGGGTGATCCAAACGGCCCTAAACCATCCCTAAGAGATGGTGAACAGAAAGAATATGTCTTGCTGATCTCGGGGATATCGCAAAATCCCTGAAAGAAGCAAGATACGTTTTTCAAGCCCGCGACAAAAAATCCAGTCAAGGCTGACAAAGTTGGAGTGGCTTCAAAACGGAAGGATACAGAAAGAGAAAGTGTTTCCACCTGTTGAGGAATTTTTATTGTTTTAAAAAAGAGACTGCCTATAAAAACTCAAAAATCAATTTAAATTGAAGAATAGAAGAATCAAGTGGCGGAATTAAATTTGGAATGGTTTTGGACAGTGGTTATCTTACTTTTTAAATGTTATTTTCATGGATTGAATCTATGCAAACCTTTTGAAATGGATGGATTAAGTTTACTTCTTCTACCTTCTCTTTGTGACTCTGTAATTTACAAGCTAAATTTTTCCTCTTTTATTGCTGTGGGTATTTTTCCAATTCATTTAAAGGTTGGATCTCTTTTTCTAATTTGAAATTTAGAATTTAGAATTTAGAATTTATTAGAATTTGTAGGCCGCCCTTTTCCCTGAGGGGACTCAGGGCGGCTCACACAAAAACTGGGAAGGGGGGGAATACAGACAGTAGGACAACATGTAATAAAATAGCAAACAACATACATTCATCATTCGGGAGGGGCAACTATCCTATCCCCAGGCCTGACGGGCGAGCCAGTTCTTCAAGGCTATGCGGAAGGCCTGGACGGTGGAGAGGGTACGAATCTCCACGGGGAGCTCGTTCCAAAGGGTCGGGGCTACTGCTGAGAAGGCCCTCCTCCTTGTAGTTGCCAGCCGACACTGGCTGGCCGATGGAATGCGGAGGAGGCCTAATCTATGGGATCTTATCGGTCGCAGGGATGTAATTGGCAGAAGGCGGTCTCTCAAGTATCCAGATCCACTGCCATGTAGGGCTTTATGGGTGATTAATAGCACCTTGAAGCGCATCCGGAGATCAACAGGTAGCCAGCGCAGCTCGCGGAGGATAGGTGTAATGCGGGTGAATCGGGGTGTACCCGCAATCACTCGCGCGGCTGCATTCTGCACTAGCTGAAGTCGCCGGATGCTCTTCAAGGGCAGCCCCATGTAGAGCACATTGCAGTATTCCAGCCTAGAGGTCACAAGGGCCCGAGTGACTGTTGTGAGAGCCTCCCGATTCAGGTAGGGTCGCAACTGGCGCACCAGGCGAACCTGGGCGAACGCCCCCCTGGTCACAGCCGTTAAGTGGTGGTCAAATGACAGCTGTGGGTCCAGGAGGACTCCCAAGTTGCGAACCCTCTCTGAGGGGTATAAAATTTGACCCCCCAGCCTGAGTGGTGGAACAGTAGCCAAATCTTTGGGAGGGAAACACAACAGCCACTCGGTCTTTTCTGGGTTGAGCACAAGCTTGTTAACCCTCATCCAGTCCATGACGGCCTCAAGGCCCCGGCACATCACGTCCACCGCTTCATTGAGTTGGCACGGGGCGGACAGATACAATTGAGTATCGTCCGCATATTGATGGTATCTAATCCCGTGCCTGCGGATGATCTCTCCCAGCGGTTTCATGTAGATGTTGAATAGTAGGGGGGATAAGACCGAGCCCTGAGGCACCCCATAATTTAGGGGCCTAGGGGACGATCTCTGCCCCCCCACTAACACCGACTGCGACCTGTCCGAGAGGTAGGAGGAGAACCACCGTAGCACGGTGCCTCCCACTCCCACCTCCCGCAGTCGTCGCAGAAGGATACCATGGTCGATGGTATCGAAAGCCGCTGAGAGGTCAAGGAGGACCAGGATGGAGGAACGTCCTTCATCTCTGGCTCTCCAGAGATCATCCATCAATGCGACCAAAGCGGTTTCTGTGCTGTAACCGGGCCTGAAGCCTGACTGGAAGGGGTCTAGGTAGTTTGCTTCCTCCAAGGACCGTTGGAGCTGGAAGGCCACCACCTTCTCAACAACCTTCCCCAGAAATGGAAGGTTGGAGACTGGACGATAGCTATTAAGAACAGCTGGATCCAAGGATGGTTTCTTCAGGAGGGGTCTCACCACCGCCGCTTTCAGTGTGGCGGGGAAGTTCCCCTCCCGAAGGGAGGCGGTTACAACCGCCTGGATCCAGCCTCGTGTCACCTCACTGCAGTTAGTAACCAGCCATGAGGGACACGGATCCAGGACGCAGGTGGAGGTACTTACAGCTCTCATGGCCTTGTCCACATCCCCGGGGGTAACGTCCTGAAACTCAACCCAGAGCTGTTCTACTTGGTCCCCTTGCGCCTCGGCTGGAACTGCAGGGGTGGAGTCCAAGTCCGACCGAAACCGAGCAATTTTGTCCGCTAAGAATTGGGCATATTCTTCAGCTCTGCCCTGCAAGGGTTCCCCCGCCTCCCTTTTGTTCAGTAGGGAGCGGGTTATCCTAAACAGGGCGGCTGGACGGGACTCAGCGGATGCTACCAGGGTGGCTATATGCGATCTTTTTGCTGCCCTAAGTGCCCTGGTGTATTCCCTGGTGCAGGCGGTTACCATTGCCCGGTTCGGTTCGGACTTATCGGACCTCCAACGGTGCTCTAGGCATCTCCTCCGGCGCTTCATCTCCCGGAGTTCCTCGGTAAACCAAGGGGGTCTCCGGGATCCGCCGCCTCGGAGGAGCCGCAGTGGCGCAATCCGGTCGAGGGCCTCCGACGCTGCCGAGTGCCACGCAGCAGCCAGAGTCTCCACCGGACTGTGGGCGAAAGTGTCAGGAATAACCCCAAGCTCTGTCTGGAACCTTGACGGCTCCATAAGACGCCTGGGGCGGAACCACCTGGTCGGTTCCTCCTCCCTACAGTGGGGGTTTGGCCTCCGGAAGTCGAGCCTCAGTAGGTAATGGTCTGACCACGACAGGGGTATGATGTCACTCCCCCTCAGACCAAGATCACAAATCCACTGCTCCGAGAGAAATACGAGGTCAAGCATGTGTCCCGCTGAATGGGTTGGGCCCCGAATTACTTGGGTCAAGCCCATGGCTGTCATGGAAGCCATGAACTCCTGCGCCCCATCAGAGTTTTCGCCGAGCGACGGCAAATTAAAGTCCCCCAGGACCATCAACCTAGGGAACTCAATTGCCAGCTCGGCTACCGACTCGAGGAGCGAGGGGAGGGCTGCTGCAACGCTGTTGGGAGGCAGGTACGTTAGCAGCAGACCCACTTGACCCTTGAGGTCCAACTTTAACAGCAAAGACTCACACCCGACAATCTCCGGAGCAGGGACCCTACGAGGAACTAACGACTCTCGGATGACAGCGGCCACACCCCCACCCCTTCCCTGGGCTCTCGGCTGATGCAGCACCTGAAATCCTTCTGGGCACAGCTCTACAAGGGGGACTCCTCCCTCTGGGCCCAGCCAGGTTTCAGTAATACATGCCAGGTCTGCCCTCTCGTCTAAAATTAAGTCCCGGACGAGAGGAGCTTTATGTACAACAGACCTGGCATTTAGCGACAACAGCCTGAGACCAGGGTCCTGACTACTTGCACCATCTGGTCTTGGAGTGGGACTCCTAGGGCCGGAAGGAGGGATCTCTGTAATGTAGCGAACCCTCCTTCCCCGGTAATGGCCTGCCCTAAAGTCCCCGCCGTATCTGCCCCTCCCTGTTACGACCGCAATACCCCGACCCTCTCCCGTGTCTCTGGTCCCCTCAACCACCCCCGTGGCCTCCGCAACTCCCGGCAGGTCCTCCGAATCACGCATACTCATACACTCCCCCAAGCAGTCCCCACGTAAAAAGTTAAAAACACAGAATTACAACAATATGATCATAAAAGTGGGACATTCATTCATCTCAAGCGTACCTCATGCATAACCCATACAAAGAAAGAAGAAAAAGATGAAAGAAAAGAAAGAGATTATAAATTATAAATTGCGCAAAAAATTAATTAATTTAAAGTGCGAATAGTTCTGGGAAGGTCCAAAAAAGTCCAAGATGGTTGAGGCAAGGAGAGGGCCTTCTATGTACTGTAAGTACCCCCGCTCGGCCGGTAATGGCGCTATCTGTGTTAGCAGGTCCAAGGCGGCATCAGGCAACAATGGCCGTGGCAGATGGAAGTCCAAATAGAAGAGCAGATGAAGATATACTCCAAAAAGTCCAAAAGCCGCATTCCAAAAGGATTCTAATCTCGCCCAGCAAAAGGCCCTGCGATGGCGATGGCCTAGTGGAGGGGGGAATGCACCAACAGGGGAGGCCAAGCCGAGGGGAGAGGAAGGGGGGTGCAATAGCAACAGATGGAGACAGCCTCCCATTCTCTCCCAGTGCTGTTCCAGGCTAACCGCCTTCTCCCTGGGGCGATGAATAGTCCAATGCAAGTCCACAACAACCAAACACAGACGGGATAAAGAAAGTAGCATAAAGGGGGGGGGAGATTCTCTCAGCCAGCAAGTGGAGGAGAGTTAAGGCTCTCTCAAGTCAGACAGGTCACGACGAACCTCCAACAATAGTTACCCAACGTCTCTAGCCGAGTTGGGCCGCAACGCCTTCCAAGCGGCACCCGGACGGTATCTTTAAACGCTGCTCTAAATCAGCTGGGCCGCGGCGTCTTCCGGGCATCCCCGAACGGCATCAGCGTCTTTCGCGAAAGGCAGCCTCGGAGAGCAGAATCTCTCCAGTCCGCTGCCTGCACCAGACTCTCCGTAAAATCGCTCGTGCCCTGGTCTCTCTTCAGGCTCCGAACGGCACCCGGGCGATGTCTTTAAGCGCCTCACTAATCAGCTGGGCCGCGGCTTCTTCCGGGCACCTCCGAGCGGCGTCGGCGTTTTTCGTGGAGGGCAGCCTTGGAGAGCAAAAACTCTCCAGTCCGCTGCCAGCACCAGACCCTCCGAGAAATCGCTCGTGCCCTGGTCTCTCTCAAGCTCGATTTTCTCGGGGCAATTTCTCCTTCTTTGGCTATTTTTCCCGTGTAGACGCCGGAGCGAAAAGCCCGGCAGCCATGTTCCTTCGCACATGAAATACAAAAAAGATACAAAAAGAAACTCTTTAACAGTGTCTCCGCTCCAGAGGCTGAGAGGTTTTGTTGATCAGAGCTTTGTGTATTCAAAATGGAACATTTTTTTTTCTCTTTCACGGATTGATTTGACTTGGCACCACAAGGTTTTACTGTTTGGCTACAGAGTGATAAGAGCACACAGATGTCCCTTTGAAGTATATTTTCACCTAGAGAAAAGTGAAAATAACGTTCTTTGTGAATCTATGCTTTAATTTTATTAATTTTCCAAGCTATAGCAGCTGTGTTTGTTAGAATTACACAATCTCAAGAAAAAATAGAGGTCTTAACTTTGCAAAATATATTTTCAGAACTACAGAAATTATCAAATATAGTACAGAAAAAACTGGAATATCTAAAGCACATAACAAGAAAATATGATGAAAAAATTGAAAATGTTCATCAAATGCAAAACAGGGTGATTGAAACTCAAAAAACCAAAGTGGAAAATGAATATAAAGAGACTAAACCTGCTGATATGTATGGTAATTGGTTTGTACCTGAAAACGGAAAGAATGGAATACAGAAAGAGGAATTAAATGGAGAGGAAATCTATTCCAAAGGTCAAGATATAGAAGAAGATAAAATTAAAGAATTTATGGACTTAAAGAAAGAAATTCCATTAGCAAAAGCATTGATAACACTGCTGACAATCAAAGACAAACTGAATAAGAAAACAGAAAGAGGGCATCAAGATTATATGAGAGAGCTTATAAGCAAATAGTTGCTAAGAGAAGTCCATACAAAGCTGATCAAAAAGATGATTAGAGGATTGGTACCACAAATGGCAGAAGATATGAGATTGTTTATTGGAAAGATACAGGTTGACAGATGGAAGAATATAACTTAAAACTAGTGAAATTTAGTGATAAGATATAGTTAAATAAATAATTGATAATGATAATAATGTATACAATGTGTAGTGTTATAATAAGTAATAATTGGATATGAATATTGAATGGTACCCATGAAAGGAAGATTAGAAATCCTTTTGGATTATATACAAAGGTTAATAAAAAGAACTAAGTTAGATACAGTTAATTTTTGATTATTAGGGGGGAAATTTTATGATACAGGATATAGTCAAATAAAGGAGGGATAATGATGACAACCTATATATATGTATGGGTATAACATAAGGAAACTGGATGAAAATTATAAACAGTGATTTGGAAAGGAGGATTTAAAAAGTTTGTTATTAAATATTATGGATGTTTAGCTAGAATAGGACATAAGGATTCAGTTTTATTGGAGGATTTTAGAAATATTAAATGAAATGCTTATGTATTAAATCTTGGTATATTTTATGATGAAGGATGTTTAAACAATTATAGTCAAATAAAAATGGAGGTATAAGGGTAACGTATAAATATCTGAGTTAAAATACTTGAGTTAATATGAATTATGCTTGATGACTATGGAAGAGATGCACGAAAGCCTTTTGTAACCAACTGATACACTTTCTACAGTATGTAAAGAAGGAAGATTTTATGTGTTGTGTTTGCTTTGAAAATTAAAAATATTTTTTTAAAAAAAAGAATATAAAAAATAAAAATAAAATGTATTTGTTGGAAAAGATTCTACCAGACTTTTAATTTTTCAGAAAAAATCCTCCTCCTCCTCCTCTTCCACTTAAAAAAGGGAAGAGGCAGTTCTGGAAATACAACTGAAGCCCCCTCCCCTATTTATATATGTCATAAGAGTCACTTTTGATTATCTTATTGGTGCCCTGCCAGGGATATTCACTTACTTTCCCTACCAGTTCACAAATGTCAGTGTGCTGCATCCATGGATGCGCTCCCCCTTCCGCGCATGCGCTTTGATTGTTTGTGTGGCTTGAACGCATGCACATGCCTTGGAAACATGCCTAAATAGGATGTCATAGAGCCAGAGTGCGTGGGCAGGCTCACCCATCCGTAATTTACACTACTGTTTCGGGTGAACCAGTGCCAATTGGCTGAATACCACCTCTGTGCCCAGCAGACATTCTGAACTTTGTAATATTAGAAGCAAGGATTTTACTACCTGATAGTAGTTGATAGTAGACAAATAAAAGAAACCACTTATTTTACATTCTAAGCCATGTGTGTTCAACCTTTCAGTTTGCCTGGGCCACTCTTGAGTAAAGAGGAATTGTCTTGGGCCACCTATAAAATATGTAATACTGATAATGTATATAAATTACATAAAGTTAAAACTTCGTAATCTTGTGGGGTGGTGTTACTATCTGTCCAGAGTGGCATACAGTCCATAGGTTGCAGGTTGGACACACCTGTTCTGAACTGTAGAGAGTTAGTTTCATTTGGGGCCTGATATGACGTAAGTTAAAAGAGGTGTAGAAGAGGTGTGCTTACCTATAAAGTAATAAAGGTGGGATAAAAACCTAACAAATAATTAAAATTATTGCAATCTTGCCTGAACATTTCAGAACATTCAATTCACCAATATAAGTCCAGCCATTTTTTTTTGCAGTTTTTGAAAAGTTCTGTAAATTATCTATGAAAGCCTGAGATCATATGAATCTATCCAGAGACTTTGCTCATCACGTTGCAGTCTTCCAATAGAGCAGGAAGGTCAAAAAAGGCAAGATGGCAGCCACAACTATCTGACCATGTTATTAAAGCATCAACTTGGCTTTCTTGGCACCTTCCTTGTATCCATGTCTCAGTAAAGATTTCAAAAAGGGAGCCAAGTCAAGTTGAGTATGTACAGGGCGGGGCATAACCTTTTCCTAGGGGGTCACAGCAACACTTGTAATAACAACACAAATAATTCATACACCATTCGAAAGCCCATCAAAAACTGAGTTTATTGACACGATTTAATAGTCAGTATGACCACCATTAGCCCTTCGAACAGCATTCAAACGAGGTGGATAAGAACACAACAAATCTTCAAACAGTTCCGTTCGATTTTCCAGATTTTTCAACACAGTTTCCAAATTCATTCTCAAAGTTTCAACCGAATATCGATTTTGACCTTGCTCCTGAATCATCAGAGCTTCCACTTCATCCTTAATTATGGCCCCAATGTTCTCTGCCGGATTGAGATCTGGCGAATTTCCTGGCCAGACGTCATTGCCCCAAAATTCGACATTGTTTTCCTTTAACAATTGCTGAGTCGCATTTGCACGCATGCAAGGAGCTTTGTCATGAAGAAAGACAGCCTCACCAACCACCAAGACATTGTCTGGATCACTGAGAAATGGAATGACATTCTCCAATAAAATTTTCTCACGGAAATAACTGCCATCCCAGGATTCCCCTTTATCCTTCAAAACCCAATGCAGTTTCTTGGCTGTGAAAATGACGAAAATCCCGATGCAAGTCGGATTGCGAACGATTTGTCGATATCGTTCATGTTTGGCGATGTCGTCGACGTCTTTAGCCCAAATTCGATTGTTCTGGAAATTCGGTTTTCGAATGGCATAAACGAAGAATTCGTCAGATGGCGCCAAATGAAGAAAATCTTCCTCGGTCCATTCAGACAACCAATCGCACAACCAAAGCCGATCTTGAACGTGTGTTTGAGTTTTCAATGGTTTGCAAATGACGTGGAATGGCTTCAAACCTTCTCGTTCTCGATATCGGCCGATTGTCCTTTGATCAACTCGTTTTCCACGAATTTGAAGGATTTCTTGGGCCACTTTTCGGTTTCCTTTTCGTTGTTTGCGACTGCCAGTTGCAATGATGGCTTTGCTTTCTTGGGACAGTTGCAGAGGACGCCCTTCTCCAAATTTTGTGAAACATTCTTGGGCTGTTTTGTTCCAATTATCAGTAACCCAATCCGGATGACATTTCAATTTGTTTGCAATCCATTTTCGATTGATAAACGTCGCTCCAGCATCGCGAGCCTCTCGAAAGGCAATGCATTTTATTCTGTCAATGATCCTTTGTTCTTCCGAATCGAATTTTCCAGCCATTCTTAAAGCAAATTTAACATTTAATAGCTCATTCAATTCAGTTTTTTATGGGCTTTAAAATGAGGTGTCGCGGAAGTTGTAAACTGCTGTCGATCTTGCTGTGACCCCCTAGGAAAAGGTTATGCCCCGCCCTGTATTAAAAGGTATTAAAAGGTATTTACCCAAGTCATGTTTGAATTCTTATCCTCCTCCTCCCCCTCCTCCTTTTCCCTCTCCCTCTCCTCCTCTCACCCTCTCTCATCATCTTCCTCTATCTTCCTTCTTCACCCTTCTTCCTCCCTTCTGCCCTCTTCTGCCCCTTCTCCTCCCTTCTCCCCCCTTTTCTCCCTCATTCTCCTCCTCCTCTTCCCTTCCTCCTTCTCTTTTTTCTCATTCTACTCTCATCCTCACAATATGTACAACACCAGTAAAGGTGGGATATAAATCAATGAAAAGAAACAAAAATTAATAAGCATTTATACTGTAGACTGCCAACAAGCAGACCCCGCGAGGCAGTTTACAAATCATAAAAACAAAATGAAATGTTTAAAAATCTACCTAAAATCCAAGATTGTCTCAGCTGGTGGTAGAACCTGAAGGGCTTTGAAATGAAGCAGGGTTAAATTGGATTAGGGTTTCAACAGGAGACCAATAGAATATCCTAGGGCTGTGGGTCACAATGAAAGATACAGAAAAAAACATTCTGAAATCAGAGGTGGAGTTTTTATTTTAGGCATGGTGGATAAAGAGATGGAAAGGAAAATTGGATTATATTTTTACATATATCATAGGCTGCATGGATATTATAGGCACAAAGATGGAAAGAGGAACGTATATATACTGCTCTGTAGTGAGTTCAGCTCCTGTTGCAACCAGTACACTGCAACGGGAGCCGGGCGTGCACCGCAGCACACGCTCTGTGCTTGCATGTACACCCACCACCTGAAACGCTCCAGCTACTCGGCAGAGCATCGCACAGGCACTGTACACTGTGTGTGCATGCGCAGATGGCTCATTTCCTTCAACTACAGGTAAGGAACGAGGGAGGGGGACGGGCCCTCCAAAGCACTCTTCCAGTTCGGTGGCTGCTGCATCTGGCAGGCACCAGTACGTGCGTATCAGGGCGTACCGTCTGCAACCCGCCACTGCCACTGGTATATGTGGGGAGAAAAATAAAAATGACTTTGGGATTTGAAGATTAGCTTTAAGGCAGTGGTGGTATTCACTTGCTTTCCCTTCTGGCTTGCAAATGTGAGCGCATGCACATCCACGCATGCACTTTGGGTTAAAAATTTGCCTAAATTTTAAAGCATAGATCCGGGGCAGAGAGGCGGACCCACCCGCGATTTCCACTATCGGTTCTGGTGAACTGGTCAGAACCGGCTGAATACCTACCTCTGCTTTAATGTGATATGATAAATACTGTGGATGAACAAATATATGGCTATGATTGATCTACAGATAGGAGAATTAATAGGTTTTTGTAAAATAAAGAATATGAATATTGTTTTCTAAATATTATTAATAGTTTAATTTTTTTTAGGTATTGATATTATTTACTTAAACTTAGAGAAACTTAGATAGTTGTATTATATAATAGTCTAAGTTGGGCCCTTGGTGCTGGCTTAGTATGATTCTTGTTTCCTTCCTGGATATACGTTTGGAAAATAATAGTAAGCATTTTTTAAAAACTGCTTTAAAAACAGATTTAGATAAAAGCTGTTGTAGAAAAGTATGTAATTTTAATAAGGTAAGCTGAAAATAGCTAACAGAAATTAAAAAAAAAACATTGCAAAGATAAGCAATACAGAAAGGACATAATGAAAAATGGGTTTATGGAAAGGTAAATTGCTGAATTCTCATGGGCTGAGCGAACCATATGGCTGGGGGGGACAGGGGGAGGCCAGTGTGAAATAACACAGAGTGGGAAAAATGATTCCAGTGGCATACGGTAAACAGTGAGAAGACAGGATATTTATTATTATCATCAGTTACAATTTACCATACTATAGTAAACATCTGCAAGAAAGCAACAAAGCTCAAAGATCCCACAACTGTCACATACAAATATTCTCTTCTAACTTTGTCCCTTATTTATGTACAGGTAGTCCTCATTTACTAACCGCTTGTTTAATGACCTTTTGAAGATAGTTGGGGGGAAATCAGCTTTGCAGCCAGCCCTTACATTTATGATTGCAGTGTCCTACAGTCAAGCAATCCTCATTTCTGTGCTTCACAGCTGGCTTCTGACCAGGGGTACCATAGCTTTCACTTACCTTTCCTACCGGTTTGCAAAAAACTGGATGTTTTAAGGAAGAGTCTAGACAATCACCTGTCTGAAATGGTACACGTTCTCCTACAAGACCTCCGTCCCTTCCAGCTCATTCATTCTATTCTATTCCTTTCACCACCAGAAAATGAAGTAGGAAATGCTAAATAAACTGTAAATATTGTGTGCACCATAAATCCTAGCTAGTGTTTTGGGATCAGAACTCTCTAATCCAGTGTTTCCCCAAATGTGAGCAACTTTAAGAAGTGTGGACTTCAACACTGGAAATTGTGGTGCTGAAGTCCACATTTTTTACAGTTGCTGACCAGGGGTGGGTTCTGGCTGCTGCTACTGATGGTTCGCTGAGAAACATGCCACATGCTTCACATGCATGTGTGCACTTAATGCACTCTACACACGCATGCACTGTACTAAAAAATGGTTCTGCGCATGCGTATAAAGCAAAAACAAGATAGCGGCACCATAGGTGCCGTTGAGAAAACCAGTTTGGGGGTATGGCAGGCCTGGGTCAGTGCCAGTTCCAGCGACCCAGGCTGCTAAGTTATTGCCTGTTCGGCCGAACCAGTCCAAACTAGTAGGAACCCATCTCTGTTGCTGATGTTAAGAAACATTGCTTTTGCAGGAGGTTTGATACACCCCTATATCTTTGGAGAAGCCTGGGGATTGTGGCTTGGCCATTGTCAAGCTTATAACAGTGACGTGTGGTGAGGGTTATGGCTGGTGAGGCACTGACACAGTGGTGGGTTTCAAATTTTTTTAGACTTATGGACTTCAACTCCCAGAATTCCACAGCCAGGCAGCTCAGTTCTGATTTAAAGCGACAGCATTTGTTTTTCTCCTCTGCAAAAAAGTTTCCTTCATTCTTTTTCTTCTCCCTCCTCCTCCTTCTCCCCCTCTCCCTCCCTCCCCCCTCTCTCAAACAGACACACGCACACAGAGAAGTTGGACTGGACTATCTCTCCTACCCCCTTCCTTCTCTCACTCGCTCTCTCTCAAACAAACACGAACACAGAAGTTGGATTGAAGCCTACCCAAGCCTTTGATTGCAGGCAGAGCCACGTTGCCTTTTCAAACTTGTAATCAGTGAAGCTGGGCTTATATAGTTTTATCCAGCTCTGTGTGTGTGTGTGTGTGTGTGTGTGTGTGTCCCCTCACCTACGCCAGGAATTTTTAGGCTTTTAACCCTTGCTTAACTCTGCTCAAGTGATCATAAAACGCCTAAGTCAGACTAGATGAGGCACGTCGTTCTCTTGCCTCCTCCTGTAGAGGGCACTTTTTAGAGGCTTTTTTAAACAGTTAAGCACTAAGCAGAGTCATCCACTGTGACTCTGGCAGCAACTAGCTCAGCCTGACCTCAGCTCTTGCCTTTTTCCTTTTACATTTTTTTTCTTTTCATGATGACAGTGGTGAGGCTCTGCCTCCCCTGCCTCCCCTGACTGCACGTCCCTGGCTTATAATATGGTGATTAATTAATTGGTCCTCCTTTTTATTAGCTGTTTGGCAATTGGATGGCCATATTGATGGTTTTAGGTTTGTAAGATTGCATTCTTGATCTTTATCATTGTACTGCAAATGTCTTAATTTCTTTGTGCAGGCCACTGAGAGCTTTTTCGTTATCTATTTTTATTCAACTAAATAAAATGTTCTTATTATTACATCTGTTGCATTATAGTATATATCAATGATGGCAAACCTGTGGCAAGTGTGGCACACAGGTGGCATACAGAGCCCTCTCTGTGGGCATGCGAGCTATCGCCCCAGCTCAGCTCCACTGCACATGCGCGCCCAAGTGCCTCCCACCAGCCAGCTGGTTTTTGGGTCTCTGCCGCACATGTGGGGGGAGGCGGGGAGTAAGTGGGAGACATGGGGATTTAGCATGGAGTTGCACATGCATGCGTGGGGGCCATGTGTGTGCATGGGGGAGAGGCACATGCGGGGGTTCGCATATGGATGCATGGGGCCAGGGATGCGTGGGGGGAGTGCACATATGCACGGGAGTGGGGTGAACGGGAGGTTGCATGCACATTATGAGTTCGCTGGCACACATGTTGAGCACACAGCAACAAAAAGGTTAGCCATCACTGGTATATGTTATATAATAAGCATATATATTACATAATTTTATATACACATACAGATATGCCATTAAATATTTATATATATAATATTTATATAATCTATTTATGATAAAGTAGTTCTGTTTATTCAAAAGACTACTTTGTGGTGTTTTCCAGATGGTAGATGGCATTAAAAAAAAAATCTCAGTACTTTATAGGAATAAAAGAAGTAGCGCGTATCCTTTTCCAGGTTCTCTCAAATACTTCAACTGCAGCTTGGAGACATCTGGCATGAGGGAGTTAGAAAAGAAAGCACATTTAGTTCAGCATTACGCAGCCACCTGGATTATACAAACTCATAAATAACAGTGAAACTCTTGTGCCAAACCCAGGAGATTTGAGGGTGGCTGGAATGTCAACTAGCATTAAAGATCACAACCCTTTTTAAATCAAAATATTTTACAGTGGAGACCACCAGATCTGAGATCGTTACTGAAATGGTTTCTTTTTCTGATAACTGCTTTTAAAAAAAACCCTAGAAAAATCAATATTTTTATTGGTTTGTGTCATTTTTGTACTGCCTCAGTTTGACTGCAGAAAGTGCACGGATTCTCTCTGAAAGTTAATACAAAATAAAAGAGGCTGTATTGGTCAGACATCCATTCAAGCAAAGAGAGAAAAATGGCAATATGGTAAAGCATTCTTGAAAAAGGATGAAATTTTCATCCCAGTGACTGCAGCAAATGAACAAACTAAGCCAAATCCAACATCTACAGCAAATATTTGTGCATAGGGATGGGGAGCAAAACACTGACAAGACAAGGTACTTTAAGAGCAAATCCCACCTCCTTTTAGCACTGATGATGTAAACTAGTTGGGTAATGAAATGTCTGCAAACAAATAACCAAGCTCAGAAAGTACCAGGAACATTGTTAAACCCTGAGCTAATGTTTTCTATTAAGCCATCATTTTCACCAACCTACAACCCTATAACTAAGGTGACCAGACGTCACGATTTCAGCGTGACAAGCACGCTTTCCTGCAATTTGTCACGCGTCCCACCACGTTCTTAAAAAGTCCCGATTTTTTTTAAATTTTATTTTTACCAATGTAAAGAGGCTGCAAGGCCGTGGCAGATAGGGGCCGCCAGCGGGTCTTACTGATTTTCTAGGATACATACAAGTTGCCTACTACGTCCTCCATATTCAGGGAGAGACACTCGCTCCCACGCAGCACGATCACGCCGCAGGTTTTCAAAGCCACACTCTTGATTGGCTCGCAAACATCACGAGAGATGGCTTCCAAAGAAGGACAAAAAGCGCTGTAGCTTTGCCTAAAGAATAGCCGTCTCTGTAGGAACGAGAATGTCACTCATCCCAATCCGTTGAGACAAATATTTAATCTCTCAGTTCAATGCTTTCGGAAAGCAGAAAGCCTAGATATTCAAGGGAAGACTTATCCTACTGGCGATAGCATCGGGATTTTGCACTATAACTCACAACGTTGCTATGCAGTAGTAAATTGAAAAGATATAATATGGAAAAACCGACATCATTAAGTGTAAGTCCTGAACTAATATATTAAGGAGTAAGCCTTACTGAATTGCACATAGTTTTCTTGCCGCCTCACTTAGAACTACCCGCCAGAAATGAAGCAGTCTTGCGGGGGGGCAGCGGCCCCTTTGCTCGCGGGGTGCAACAGCCCACCCTTCGACTTGCTGTTTCCTTCCAAGTGGCTGGAGAGCCGCTTGTGACAAGGCGCGCCTCCTCGAGCTACCTGCAGCGGCGCTTCCCTCCCTCTGTGCCCCGCCTGCCTGCTGGCCTGCTGGCACCGACGCTCCAGGCGTCTTCGTCACCGGGCAAGCCCTCTGCAGGGCAAGGGGGTGTGACCGGGCAAGGTGGAGTCAGGGGGGGGGCAGACAAACTCCATGGCCGCCTCTTTCTTCCAGCAGCTCCCAGCTGGTGGCAAAGAGCTTGGCGGCGGCGGCCAGCTGGAGGGGAGGGCGTGGGGTGCGGGACACCAGCCTCCAGGAAGCTCACCTCTCCAGACGGCCCTGTAAGCCCCCCCCTCCAGCTCGCTCCGTCCCATGTGCCAGAACTTCTCCCATGTGCAGCCTTCCTTCCTTCCTTCCTTCCTTCCTTCCTTCCTTCCTTCCTCTGTCTCCTCCTCCTTCTCATCTTGTTCCTTCCTTTCCTTCCCTCTTTCCTTCTTATTCCTATCACCTTCCTTCTTTCCTTTATTTCTTGCCTCCTTTCCTATCTCCATCCCTCTCTCGATCTCCTTCTCTTCCCTCCCTCCTTCCTTCCTTTCTCAGGAGGGGACAAGTGGGGGGGGTGAAAGGGCAACAGGCTGTGGGTGGCCAAGGACCCCTCCCCTTCGGAAACAAGATGAGAGACCATGAGGAGAGCCCAGGACGAGGGGAGGGCGAGAGGTTGGCAGAGCCACGAGCGGCGGTGGTTGTCCCAGGCAGGGGCATGGTGGAGGTGGTGTTGGTAAAAGGGAACTGGCGGGGGCTGCGGGGCCAGTGAGGATCGGGCAATGGAGGTGGCCAAACTCCATGCCCGTCTCTTTCTTCCAGCAGCATCGGGAGTCACTGGTGGCAAAGAGCTCGGTGGCGCTGCCCAGCTGGAGGGGAGGGCGTGGGGTGCGGGAGACCAGCCTCCAAAAAGCTCACCTCTCCAGACAGCCCTGTAAGCCCCACACACCCCTCTGGCTCTCTCCATCCCATCTGTCAGAACTTCTCCCATGTGCAGTAGATCTCTGAAGATCTGCCTCTGAGGAGCCTTCCTTCCTTCCTTCCTCTGTCCCTTTTCATCTTGTTCCTTCCTTTCCTTCCCTCTTTCCTTCTTATTCCTATCACCTTCCTTCTTTCCTTCATTTCTTGTCTCCTTTCCTATCTCTATCTCTAAGAGGGAGTGTGTGCACAGGAGTGGGGATTTTCTAAAAGTCCCATTGAATCCAGAGGAGGAGGAGGAGAAAGAGGGGGGGAGTGTGTGCAGAGGGATGGGGATTTTCTAAAAGTCCCATTGAATCCAGAGTAGGAGAGAGAGAGAGAGAGAGAGAGGGAGTGTGTGCACAGGAGTGGGGATTTTCTAAAAGTCCCATTGAATCCAGAGGAGGAGTGTGTGTGTGTGTGTGTGTGTGTGTGTGTGAGAGAGAGAGAGAGAGAGAGAGAGAGAGAGAGAGACTATCACTAAGTGTTGTAGCTTATGATTCTTGATGAATGTATTCTATTTTTTTTATGTCTCTTGAAAATGTAAGCTAGCATAATGCAAGCTAGCTTTAGCTTTCAAACAGTTCATTTAGTGATCAAAGTTACAATGGCATTGAAAAAAGTGACTGATGACCATTTTTCACACTTAGCGACCATTTTTCACACTTAACAACCGTTGAAGCATCCTCATGGTCACGTGATCAAAATTTTGATGTTTGGCAACATTCATATTTATGATGCTTTCAGTGTCCTGGGGTCATATAATCGCCTTGTGTGATCTTTTGACAAAATATAAAATTTTTAATCAAGGCGCCCCACCCCCACCCCCTCCGGTCAATGGTGTCCCTCTTTACCAATCTGAAAATCTGGTCACCTTACCTATAACTAAACCATATATACTAATTAGACCCATTGATACTTGAATGGAAGACCACATTGGAAACCAGAGGTTGGACATAGGGTAAATTGAGGAAATAGGGCAAAAAATGGCCTGTGCCCCAGGAGCACTTTGCAAGGGTTTTAAGGGCTATGCACGGCCATTTTGGTGAAGGGGGCAGGGTTTTCGGAGGCAAAAAATGCTGTCTTCAGTTTATAAGATGCACCCAGATTTTCAGCCTCCTTTTTTGAGGGAAAAAGGTGGGTCTTGTACTCTAAAACAGTGGTTCCCAAAGTGGGCGATACCGCCCCTGGGGGGCGGTGGGATAACTTAGCAGGGCAAAGGGGGGCAGCAGGTGGCAGAGAAGAAGCAGCACTGAGCCTACAGCTTCAGCTGGCCAGCCTGCCATAAATGCCTCTTCTTCGTTGATCTACTCGATACTACCACTGCTGCTTCTTGTTGCTGCTGCTGTCCGCCGTGGCAACTTAAGCAACAGCAGAATTGATCCTAACTACTAGCAGCCTCAACCACCTCCCAGGAAGAGAGAGAGGGGCATACAGAGAGCGTGCAACCGAGCAGAGGAGTGGGAGTCGAAACAATTAAATCGGAAGACACCAAGCCGCTCCCATGCGGCGGCTAGGCATACGCCACTCAGGGCTTTCCTCCCCCTCTGGACCGAGCGCCACGGCTCGGAACGTGCGTGCTCCCTGAGCCCACCGTAGACAAGGGCCACTCCCATCCTCCCCATCCCGACAAATGGTTGCTTCTGGCCTCTTGCATAGCGCGCATTCCTCGGGGTAGCCAGTCGGTCGGTGTGTGCTCCATCAATCCACGTGCTGTGCACCAAGGGTGGCAGTACCGCATTCTGCAGGCAGGGAGTCCTCTTTTCTGTGGGCACACGAAGGGCGATCCCTGGACCTGGGGATCCCCATAAGTGCGTGTGGTAACTAAAATCCTCCGGCGACACAAAAAAGGTGGTGGTGGGTGGTGTTCCTTGGGTGCGAAGGGGGCAGCGGGGCAATGGCCAAAGGGAATTTTGACATGGGCGATGAAGAAACAAGTTTTGCATGAACTCCAGGGGCAAACTGGTAGAAAATGGGCCACTCTTTTAAAGTGTCTTATAAGACAAACCATCCCCCAAAACTACTGGAAACTCGAGCCAGGAAAAGCCTCCTCTGATACCGTAATAGGAGAGGAGAGGAAAATAGTTCTGATGCTTTTAGAGCAGTGTCTCTCAATCTTGGCAAGGTTGGAAAACATTGCACTCTGCTAAGTGACTTAAAACCAGACATTGGGAAACTGGTATCACTTCATCAAGCCCATCCATCACATTAAGAATTTACTGAACAGTGAAGTAGTTACTAAATTTTACTAAGTTTACTAAGTTACTAGTTACTAAGGTTCTTGATAAATGACTATCAGACTTTGAAAACCTGGTATCACTGGATCATGTTCAACAATTTTGTTGAATTAACATTAACTAAAAAGGTTTTTAAATTGGATTTTGAATAAATGTGCAATTAATTGTTACAGTTTTGAATTTTACTGTTACTATCTTCCTTCCGTCGTGCAAACCTCCCAGTCACATGACCCCTCCCCCCAACTACACCCACCAAAAAAAAAATTGAATTCCACCACTGGGTGGGAGACACTGAGGATCAGTTTGTAGCACCAAGGGGACAGTGGACTGAAAAAGTTTGGGAACCACTGCTCTAAAAATACGGTAGATGAAATGTTGGGTGCAGGAAATACTACACACAAAGTTAATATAGTGTGTCATATATGTCACAGCTAGAGCTATTTCCTCACTCTTACCAGATGTAAATCCAGATCATCTTTCATGGAAGATAAAAATTCCTAGTTGTCCTCCTTTCAATGATTAACCAGTGTCCTAAGCCACTTTTTTTGAAAAATTTAGGAGGAAGGAACAAAATAGTAGGATTTATTCATACATCATGGCATATATATACACACACATACACACACACACACACACACATACATATCGCCCATTATTTTATTTCTTCTCCCCCTCTCTCACACACATGCACACACTGAGGATCATCTTAAATTAAACCCATCCCCTTAATTTAATTCATATAAGGTTCTTTTTTTTTTTTTTTACAAATATTGACAGCAGAAGTCACATTAAGCTGAAAACGTCTTAAGGCTTACCACTGTAATGAACCACAGGAGGACATAAGATACATTTAAAATCTAGTCTTGCATTGTTCTAGAGTTTTACCGCCAATTATGATGAATTCATTTATCATCCAAATGGGAAAATGCTGCAAAATTGTTTTCATAATGGTAGGAGTGGGTTGAGATTTCCTGCAATATTTGAAGAGATTCTAATATTCTGAATAGCTCATTAAAACCACATCAGAAATAACTCTCTTTGCACCTTAAGTCAGGAAGCACATTCCATTGTCTTTCTTGCCAAATAGCTTACTGAGGGAGGGAAAATTGAGAAATTTTGGTTGATTGAGTTCAGTGAAGTATTAAAAATATTGATTTTTAAGAAACTACCGGTATTTGTTCTCAAGGCTACAGCTAAATAATGATGTTTCCACAAAGTCTTGAAAAAGCAGCCAGAAAAGAGCATTAAAAGGGAGTTTCTCTTATTTCTGAAAGTGTAATTAGTAATTACCTAAGAGGAAATCTAGAGAAGACTTAAGAGTTGTATCTAATGAAAATGCTAATTATAAATGAGAATTAACCACAGGCCTGAGCATCTGTTTAATGTTTACTCTAGGATATTTCCAGTAGAACCAACCTTAACTAAAACCTTTCTGGAATTATTAGGAATGAAGGACTTTTTAGGAAAGTCATTTGCAGGTTTACTATCTCCCTGGAGAAACTAAATTTAAAACCATGGAAATGTTTTCAAACCTGACTCCCCTCTGATTTAGAAATCAGAACAAGTACAGCTACCTGAATACCTGACCACAATTTAACAGAAAGTTTCTAATCCTCATGCTGCCTAGGGAATTTGGGAAGTCTGCACATCTTAAATTTGTTGAGGATGAGACACTCTGGTATACAGTAGCGTTATGATAACCTTGAGACTCTCCCAACTCTTGTTAATGCCAGCAATTTAAAAAGATGTGATTAATTGTGAGGTGGTTGGTTCTCTAAAATATTTTTAACTCTCTAGATATTCCGCAGTTTGAAGCCATTCATTTAGTGATTATTCAAAGTTGCAATGGCACTGAAAAAAGATCACTTATAACCAGCCCTCACGTTGTACCATACATAATCAAAATTTGGGCACTTGGCCACTGGTACTTATGATGTTCGCTGCATTTCAGCATCATCTGATTATCATTTGCAACCTTCCCTAGCCGGCTCCCCATAAGCAAAGTCAATGGGGAAAGCTGGATTAAGTTCACCAATGTATGATTCATTTAACAACTGCAGTGATTTGTTTAAACCAAAAAGGATTGTAAGATCAGGCAGAACTCACTTAACAAACCAACATGCTTAGCAATGGAAATTCTAGCCCCAACTGTGGCCCAGTGGTGGGTTCCGGATCCCGGTGCAACAGGGTACAGTGCAACAGGGCCAGGCATCCACCATGTGAATGCACGCAGCACACGCATGTGTACTTACCGCCTGCGATGCTCTGAGATGCCTCCGCAACACTCCAGCTGCTTGGCGGAGTGTCGCACAGGCACCATATGCTCTGTGCGCATGCGTGGAAGCCCCGTAAACTTCAAATACCGGTAAGGAGCACGGGCAGGCGGGTGGGCCCTCCGGAGCACTGTACCAGAATGGTACTTGGTGCTCCCGGCAGGCACCGGTAGCCCATACTGGGGAATACCGGTCGTAACCCACCACTGCTGTGGCCCTAAGTCAATAACTACTTATAGTTTTTATTTGCCAAGTCATTCTTTGAATGTGCATGTTTTTATGCTATGCATTTCCAGGCTTCTATGAGTTGCTATGCAAGTACAATAGCACTACCAAGTTTTATGAATTTATTAACTTTGGGCGTTGTTTCCATGCATATTATTCATTCTTATCCTTGTTGTAAAACAGACATGGCTATCTTTGCCAGAGTGACGCAGTGGTTAGAATGCAACATTGCAGGCACTGCTCACTACCAGCAGTTTGATTCTGACCAGCTCAAGATTGACTCAGCCTTCCATCCTTCTGAGGTTAGCAAAATGAGAACCTAGTTTGTTGGCGGAGCAATAGGCTGACTCTGTAAACTGCTTAGAAGGCTGTAAAGTATTATGAAGCAGTATATAAGAACCAAGGTGGTGCAGTGGTTAGGGTGCAGTACTGCAGGCCACTTCAGCTGACTGTTATCTGCAGTTCAGCGGTTTTAATCTCACCGGCTCAAGGTTGACTCAGCCTTCCATCCTTCCAAGGTGGGTGAAATGTGGACCCAGACTGTGGGGGCGATATGCTGACTCTGTAAACCGCTTAGAGACGGCTGAAAGCCCTATGAAGCGGTATATAAGTCTAACTGCTATTGCTATTGCTATAAGTCTAAGTGCTATTGCTATTGCTACCTGTATTGTTGTTAGTGAAGGGCAGTGGTGGGTTTCAAAATTTTTTCGAACCTACTCTGTGGGTGTGGCCTCCTTTGTGGGAGTGACTTGCCGCCCATGTGACCGGATGGGAGTGGCTTGCTGCCCATTTGACCGGATATGAAGATGCCGACGACACTTGTCAGAACCACCTTAAATTACCTCACACACAGCACTGGCATGCATAAGAATACGATGTAAAATTGTTTTTTAAAAGGCATCTTTGGTTTGCGTTAAAACAACTTCAACACACGCAATGTTCTGATTGCACCACAAACGCAGTAGTCATCCTTCCCTTTCACAGAGGCACTGAGTTTCATAAATATGAGCATGATAGTGTAGAATAATCATATCCAAGGACCAGTGGTGGGTTTCAAAAAAATTTGGAACCTCTTTTGTAGGTGTGGCCTGCTTTCCGGGCCCACTGGTGGAACCTTTTCTAACCGGTTCGGTAGATTTGAAGAAACCGGTTCTACCGAATAGGTGCGAATTGGTAGGAATCCACCTCTGGTGAAGGGTTAATGGCAGTGTCAAAAAGAGAATGACCACAACCATGCAATCAAAGTCCCAGTCTGTTTAACTGGTGCCACAATTTTCCCAGTGAGAAGCAGCTCTAATGCTGAGGTGGCGCAGTGGTTAGAGTGCAGTACTGCAGCCACTTCAGCTGACTGTTAGCTGCAGTTCGGCTGTTCAAATCTCACCGGCTCAGGGTTGACTCAGCCTTCCATCCTTCCGAGGTGGGTAAAATGAGGACCCGGATTGTTGTTGGGGGCAATATGCTGACTCTGTAAACCGCTTAGAGAGGGCTGAAAGCCCTATGAAGCGGTATATAAGTCTAACTGCTATTGCTATTGCTATTGAAAGCCCTATGAAGCGGTATATAAGTCTAACTGCTATTGCTATTGCTATCCTAAAAAGGAATATTGGTGAGGATTGCCAATATTCACAGCCCATAATGATTCACAAAGTCTGTAAAAAGTAACAGATGTCTGCTTGATAAGCACCCACCTTTATCTCCAGGGACCTAATTGCCAATTAGTTTTGCAAGGCCAAACATAGCACAGAGTCAAACAGGACTTTCCAGAGCTTGAACTGACTATATAAACTAATTGCTTCCTGCAAAGGCTCACATCCGTTTACTCCTCTTTTATGTGTTATGGGAGGGGCTAATCATCTCCCAGCCTTAATCCCAAGTCCCCCTTTTTTCCTTAATTGTTCTTGCCTTCTGGCAGCTCTGTGCATGCATACACTGGAAACAGGCTCACACTGTTCTTCTGCCTCGGTGATATCAGACCCTGAAGGCAGCAGATGGCCATGGCCCCCTCTCTGCCTCCGAAGCAGAGCCCTCGTCCAAGCCTTCCCCAGACTCCAGGACTGGCCCATGTACCTCCCCAACCTCCTCACTGTCGGACTCTGCTGCCAGCTCTGCAGGCCACCAGTGGACCAGAACATTTATATCCATCCCACACAGAGTAGGCTTCAAAATTTACCTTTGATGTTTGGTTATTTTTAATCTAACTTTCCCCCCCCTGTATCTGTATTGTTCTTTTTTACAATTGCAGGTAATCTTCAACTTACAACCAATTCACTTAATGACCATTTGAAATTATGATGGCACTGAAAAAAGTGACTTGACCACTCCTCACTTTTACAACTATCATGCAGTCCCCACACGCATACGATCATGACATTTATTATGGTTGCAGTGTCCTGAGATTATCTGATTGCCATTTGTAACCTTCCCCTGATAACAAAGTTAACGCAGGAAGTCAGATTCACTTAACTGCAGCGATTCATTTAATGGCCATGGCAAAAAAAAAAAAAAGTACACAAAATCAGCCTAATCACATACTTCACATACGGTATAGCTTAGCAGATGTTCCGGTTCTAGTTGTGGTCATAAGTCAAGGACTACCTATATAAGGATGTTTTTTAAAAGCACCAAAATAGTGGCATTTTTGTAGCTTAAGCTTCCAATCACTGTCATCACTAGGCTAACAAAGAGGGCTAAGATTTTTCCACGCAGTTGTGCTCAGAAAGGAAATGGTTCTATAAATCTGTAGACAATGCTTCTTCTTGATAGCATGAACAATAGACACATTTCAAAGCAGAATAGCCTCCATTAGTCATTCCAGGCAACAGAAAGAAAAAGGGAAGAGATAGGCATATTGCAAACAATAGGAAGAACAATTCAGGCTGTTTTGGTTTAAAGTGGTATTTGTCTCCATGGATTTTTGAAATACTCTTTTTGTCACACACAAAAAAGGGTGAAGATGACAAGAATTGCACATACTTATAAGTATCACTTACAAATCAAGGGGAATAATCATTCCAGCTGCATTCAAAATTGATCAAGCTGAATCATTGTTCTCTAGTAAGGTAAAGGTAAAAGTTCCCCTCGCATATATGTACTAGTTGTTCCCAACTTTAGTGGGCAGTCCTTATAGCAGTAGACTTATATACCGCTTCATAGGGCTTTCAGCCCTCTCTAAGCGGTTTACAGAGAGTCAGCATATTGCCCCCAACAATCTGGGTCCTCATTTTACCCACCTCGGAAGGATGGAAGGCTGAGTCAACCCTGAGCCGGTGAGATTTGAACCGCTGAACTGCTGATCTAGCAGTAGCCTGCAGTGCTGCATTTAACCACTGCGCCACCTTGGCTCTTATCTCCGTTTCAAAGCCAAAGAGCCAGCGCTGTCCGAAGATGTCTCCATTGTCATGTGGCCAGCATGACTAAATGCCAAAAGCACATGAAACTCTGTTACTTCCCCACCAAAGGTGGTTCCCTATTTTTCTACTTGCATTTTTACATGATTTCGAACTGCTAATTTGAACTGGGGCAAGTAACGGGAGCTCACTCCGTTATGCAGCGCTAGGGATTTGAACCACAGAACTGCTGACTTTTCTGATCGACAAGCTCATCATCTTAGACACTGAGCCAACGCATCCCGACAAAGGTAACTCCTGTTACCTTTACATTGTTCTCTAAACCATAGAAATTGAGAAAGCATTATAGAAGAAAATAATAAAACAGGCAAAATGGACAGTTTAATCTTGCAAAATACAGGTAGCTCTCGGCTTACGACTGACTGAAGTTATGACACCTGCAAAAATGGGGACATGTGATTCAAATCTAAACTTCCAATGGTCAGTCCCACTCCAGCACATGGTCACATGACTCCAGGTGCTCAACAACACACATTTACAGCTGTTGGAAGCATCCTGCAATCATGTGACCATTGTTCCCACGCCCACTGTGGAGAATTAATTCGCCTAATGAGCATGTTTTTCACAAGACTCAGGTTCACTTAATGTTGATGTAGATTCTTTTAACGACTGCCAAACAGAAAGTCAAAAAAATTGTATCAGTCACATTACCCAGATTCCCAAATTCCGATGAAGATCCAAAGGTCAAGTTGATAGCACAATGGTTGGGCGCAAAATGATGACTGTGGGAGAAGCCTACTACCATTTCATATCAGGATTAGATTTTAGAACAATTTATCTTTGTAAAAGCTGCTAAGCCTAGAAGCCTTCCTTAAGCTAATTTTAAATAAAAGTTACCTAAAGTTCAGTGGACAATGAAGAGCAGGCTCATAGCAGGCTAGGCATTTCAGGGAGGTAGTGGTCGTAGCACTATTGCAGCAGTCAAGATAAATATGAGAATAAATATGAATGGAACAGTGGTGGGATTTAGTTTTTTTTTTACTAATGGTTCTGTGGGCGTGGCTTTGTGGGCGTGGCAGGGGAAGGATACTGCAAAATCCCCATTCCCTCCCCACTCTCAAAATTTCCGCTACCAGTTCTTCAGAACCTGTCAGAACTGGCTGAATACCATCATCAGTACTAAAAGGAGATGGGATTTGCTCTTAAAGTACCTTGTCTTGTCAAGTGTTTTGCTCCCCATCTCTATGCACAAGTATTTGCTGCAGATGTTGGCTGGCACCTCTTTTCTTCTGCAAGTTTCCGAGTTCAATCTATTTCACCCATAGAGATTATCATATAAAAGTAGCCCTATATTTAAAGAAAGGGAACACGGTGGCTCGGTGGCTAAGACACTGAGCTTTTCGATCAGAAAGATTGGCAGTTCGAATCCCTAGTGCCGCGTAACGAAGTGAGCTCCCGTTACTTGTCCCTGCTTCTGCCAACCTAGCAATTCAAAAACATGTAAAAATGCAAGTAGAAAAATAGGAACTACCTTTGGTGGGAAGGTAACAGTGTTCAGTGCGCCTTTGGCATTAAGTCACGCCGGTCACATGACCATGGAGAAATCTTTGGACAGTGCTGACTCTTCAGCTTTGAAATGGAGATGAGTAACATCAAACCACAACTTTGTACTTTTACATAATAGTTTAAATTAGCCATTTCTATAACAACGATTCTTTCTAATCAGTAAAACCCAGTCAACATTTTTTCCTACCTCAGGCATAAATTCCAGAAACGGTTTCCAGAGACAAAAGTTTTTTTTTCCTTGCTCAAAGCAGTCAATTTAGCCATCTCTGCCAACCTCATCAACTTTTGCAGCCATTCGTCCCGTGTTGGGGTCAAAATGTCCTTCAATTTTTGTGTGTAGAATAGTCTTGCTCCCATCAACATGCAGCAAAGTTCCATTTCCCCCTCTCCACAAGTCTTTTTTCATTAAACCCAAAGGAAAAGTGCCTGGTTTTATCTTTATATTCATTTAAAGACTTTTCTGTATTAGAACATGAATCCTATTCCAATATTTCTTTGCTTCGTCACATGTCAACCATAAATGATAAAAAGTCTCCTCTTTATATTTCCAACACTCATTTGAAATATCTTTATGAATTCTTGATAACTTGTCTGGAGTTAAATGCCAATGATACATCATCATATAGAAATTTTTTTTTAACTGTACATTTTAAACCTTTCTTCCACATTTTGTCCCTTTGTTCACATATTACATTATGTCCAAAATTCCTTGCCTGTTGAATCATACAATGCTTTACATGGTCACTTTCCAAATTTAAATTCAGTAATGTTTTAGACCTTAGCGAAATGCTCATCACTACCACACAGTAAAATTTCCAATTCATTTCTAATGAAGTCAAACCCTTAACTATTCTTGTCTTTCAGTTGTAGATATGTAAACCAATAGCAGATATGTCTTTCTGATTCTAGCTCTTCTTTAGACTTGAGGGTAGGATAACTAGAATTAAAAGATATTATTTTACCATGTCCACCAGTCCAGCTTCACCACCATTTCTTTTTAAAAAAGCTTCCTGTAGGGAAATCCAAAGGCATCTCATAAAAAACCTTTATATTTATTCCAACTTTTAGAATGGCACGTCTAAGAAAGTGGTTGTTGAAATCAACATTTACTTTAACCTTGTCATACCACCGTAGCCATGCGATCCAAATCTTACTTCATGACCTTCTAGGTCATGCATCTTATTCTGAAGATTCACCCACTTTTAGCCAAACCAAACAAGGATCAAAATACAATTTCAAATCTGATAATCCCAAAGCCCCCATCCTCAACAATGACTGCTCTATTAGTGACCTATGACCAATGATCCTCTTGCTTTCCATGATGTAGAGAAAAGGTAGTTTCTCTTTGTGTTAAGTAATCAAGGAACAACTATTGAGAAGGGATCATGGTGGGCCATGGCCCACTACCGGGCTATGGCCTGTTAGCCACTGGGCGCATTAGTGGCTGGCCATTGTGCATGCCCTCCACTTGCACTGCACATGTTCATGCCCCTGTTCACTTGCGCAGGTAAAGGCATTTGTTCCGCCCCCCCGCCTGCCAACCCAGAGAGGTTGGGGAACTCTGTTATAGAGTATGTTCTTCTAATAATGTTTCTTACAGATAGCATGCATTTTTTACAGGACTGTATAATGCTACAGAAATAATCAGGGAAAGGTTTTATAAAATATGTACAAAAGTAAAACTTGTCTATAACTCTTTAAAGGAGCCCTGTTCTTTTCTAGGATCAAGGGAAAATTGCATCTTTATAAGAAAAGACATAGCTGCTTTAAAGAGTCATGGACAAGTAATAGACACATAACTTGAACCAGTTTTGAAAATGAATCCAAAACACCACGTAGTTCAAAAGTTTATTCATTATTAGTATCAGTTATTGGAATGAAAATTGTCTATTACCACCAATCCTACCAGCAACCACAATTACTCAGTATTTAATATATGCAATCCTTTAGCTAAGCATTAGTAATTGAAAATATGTGCTTTGAGTTTGTGCTATTCTTCAAAAATAAGATTTATTGAGAAAAGTTCCAACTATTCAAAGCACAAGAGTGTCCAATCTGTAGGCTGCATGCCACCCTGGACAGATAGTAATGTGGCCCCACAAGATTATAAACTGTCAAATGTAAGAAATCAGGAGCCAGAGTGGTTCAAATGAATATGGATTTATTGCATGCAAATACTCGCTACAAAAATCTGAGCTGCTAATGGTCAAAGCAAAATGAAGTTCAAGGAGGGCCGGACTGAAGACTTATGATGAATTTAACTCCTCCCTTGGGCTCAGCCTGCTCATTTCTTACAGAAACTTTTAACATTATTATAGCAGTATTTATATACATTAGGTATATTTGATATTTTGTGTGCGGCGTAAGACAAATCCTCTTCAGGCTGACCCAGGCTAGCCAAAAGCTTGGTCATGCCTTCTTTAAAATATATGTACAAGGAATAACACAACCACTTATTGCATAATATAATAGCATTTTATAAAATATGTACATTTTTTAATAAAATCAATTTTTGAACCACAACTCATTTAAAAATATCTATTAAAATCTATTAAAATCTATTAAAATCTATTAAAATCTATTAAAAATATTTCAAAGAAAAACCAGTTAAAACGATACATTTTTTACGCGAGGCAAAAAATGATAAAGCATGTAGTTCTCTTTGAAGTTTAAAATACATCTTCCATCCCATTCTCTTGTCTACGTGATCAAGGACCCAGCATTTCATTCACAATGCCCAAAGCAGTTTCACAGAGCACCCTGAAAAATAAAAATAGTGAACAACTGTATAAGGTATGACAGTAAGTACACTTATTTTTCATTAACTGTAAACTTCTAATACAGGAATATCAGCAAAAATAATTACTTTATGGCTCCATTATTAGCAATAAGTGTATTGTTTAATGGATCTCACCCATTTGCAAGAATGGATGAAAAAACTTTGTGAAGAGATGGGAGTTGTGTGCATGCCATAGGTAGAAGCTCTATGCACAAAACCTATTTCACATTGCATTTCCAGATAAATATCACTGTCTGTATGTAATGATCAGCATAAAAGGGCTTCTAAAAACTAGAATGGGATGGGATGGGATGGGATGGGATGCGACAGGACGGGATGGAGCACAACAGAACAGGAATTCTTTATTGGCCAAGTATATGGAATTTGTCTGGTTGACTTTGGTGGATCCAAGGTTGCCAAGAAGTTTCAAACTTCTTATAACCATAAAATAGTGGCTGAGTTCAATCCTAAGCAAGGATTCTTGAAAACATTCCTGATTGGCTCGATCACCCTGACTTGATTTGCAGCTTTAAACTTTGATGTGTGAGTTCACATATCCAATTAAGTCAAAGTGGAAGAACATGACAGATCAACCTGGTCTTCCCAACTTGTGGACCAGAATTCTCCATCTAACATGGCCATTGCTTGAGACTCTTCAGCGTTCACAAATGTAGAAAAAGCCCAGATTTGGGGCAGTTGGCTTATGATTTGCATTAACCAAGTCATTGACTATACTGAGAGACCATGCTGAATTGTGGTTTAACATGATGAAAAGAAAAGAACATTTCTTTCTTCTTCTCTAATGTAGCAAAAAGAGGTGGACTTTTTTCCCCATGAACAAAAACATGATTTATTAAAAGGAATTATATGCTTCGCATGAAATTAATCATAGATGTTGCTCAGCTTCTAGATGAAAACTCAGTATTGGTCCACCAATTTAGATTCAGCAAATGAATTTCAAAAAATTCATTTCTTATTTTTCAAATAAGATAACTGAATTCCAAAAATTCAATTGTTATTATTGCACATAAAACCAGTGATATTAAGCTATTAACACTATTGTATCATTTTAACAGTCCAGAAACCATGCATTATCTCCAGCACAAATAAGTATATAAAACAAAACTTTTAAAAGAAATAAAATCCTTTCAAATTACCTTTCCACGTCTTCCTTGGTAATTTCGCTATACATCATTATTTTTTCCTGAAGAGTAGCTGCAATGGCCTTTATATAGGAAGGTTTTCGTTTACCTGTCAAAAACACATGATTATGTTGAAGACTTTTGAGTCTTATTGGAAAAGAGAAATGTTTGTTCTCTATTACAGCAAATTAAAAACTGAAGATTTCTCTTCTTCTCGAACAGCAATGCGTTTTAAACCTATTATTGGTAATCCTCAACTTACAACTGTTGCAACCATTTACAGCCACCCAGTCATGTGACTTACAACTGCTTTTACACCCATTTTCAGCAACCCAGTCATGTGACTAATTGATGTTTTTGCTGGAACCAGCAATAATTTACTTCACAATATAATTAACCAAGGCAGCAACATGCATGCTTCCTCTTCCTCCTATTACTTCCAGTTTCCAGCAAAAATCACCCCACAATGAATGAGTTCACTTTACAACCACAATGCTCACTTAATGACTGCTGCATGTGCATAGTCACATGGTGACCCACTTTACAATCATCAGAGCGTAAGTCTGACATTGTATGTTCAATTACAATCATAAATCAAGGATTTATGACTGTTGTTTAACACCTATAGGTGTTTCTGAAGACTGAAGCCTCATTTCATTGTCCATCAATGATTATACAAATATTTTTGTATACTTTTTTTTTAAACAGTATGTGCCTAATCTTTCCGTGACATTTCCCAATCCACTTAGGTGTTTGTTGTGCTAAATAACTAGGTATATGTAGCAATCTCATTATTTCACCTGAAGGTATACTATTTAAAACAAACGCTACCAGCCCTATACACAGCCTAGTGAAGTTTCATGGTTTCCCCTGAAGCGAAGCAAGAAGTAATCACTTCCATTCCTTCACTCTGAACCATCAAAAACACTTTGGAAATCTAGAAATGGGAATTAAGCCTGTATGACTTCACTGGATTGGGGAGTTGGGGGTATTACTCACCTTTAATTAAAGCAACAATGTACACACTAGTGGTAAGGCTAATAATTCCTTCACATTCTTCAGACTCAATGTATTCCAGTAATTCATTTAGAAAAGACCTGAATAAAATGGCATGAAATATACAAAAACATGAACTATACAGAAATTAAAGGCAAACAGATTAACTGTCAAAGTACCGTGTTTCCCTGAAAATAAGACAGGGTCTTATTTTCTTTTGACCCATGAAATAAATGATTGGCCTTATTTTCGGAGAGGTCTTATTATTTTTGAGGTGCAGGTGGCGGCAAGCCTGGTCACCTCATGTCTGCTGCTGTGTTGCGCTGCTGCAGCAGCGAGACATATCGTTGGGCCTGCCACGCAGTTTGCGGTGGTCACTAGCGTGACAAAAGGAACACAATGGCTAGGGTTGCAGGACCAGCTGTTAGATTAGGGCATATGGGGTGCATGGGGCGTGTTTCCCCCTCTACTGCATTGCCTCCTCACCTCGTGTTGTTTTCACGGCAAGCAGCCAGAGGAAATGGCTAGGGTTGCAGGACCAGCTGTTAGATTAGGGCGTATGGGGCGTGTTTCCCCCTCTACTGCATTGCCTCCTCACCTCGTGTTGTTTTCACGGCAAGCAGCCAGAGGAAATGGCGGGGACCAGCTGCGCATGCACTTAAATATTTTCAGGGAGGGCTTATTTCAGCGCATGCGCTCAAAAGCCCAATTGGGCTTATTATCTGGCGAGGAAACAGGGTATGAATTCATGACCATGCAGAATGTTTAATTTTAGAATCTTTTATGAAGTCTTCATAAGATTGTTAGACTTAGGTCCTAGACATTTCCTTCTATTTGCTCTCATATTGCACCTCCTGAAGCACACTTCTTGCTCAAAAGGACATTGCTTCCACCTTTAGCATTCAAGCCATCATCCTCTTCCATTCACAATCTCTACTGCTGCTGCTTCTTCTAACATATTTGAAGGAGGTGAATGGGACAGAATAGAAGGCATTTTATTTCTATAATGTAATGTATGCTTTTGAAAAAGTATGGGGGTTCTGGAATTGAGAATCACAAAATCAGCAAGTCTCCAGAGATCAAAAGCTATATTCAGATGAGGCAATAGCATGCCATATTTATTTAGCTGAACTGAGGCTTTAGAAACATCAAAAGTAAGTTTGCAACATCCTTTCAGTTAAAAAAGAACCTTTTATATGAAAAGGGGGAGGGATAGAGACAGAGAGAGAGAGAGGTAGGGAGGAAGAGAGAGGGAGCGAGTGGGGGAAAAGAGGGAGGGAGGGGGAGAGAAGGAAGGGGGGAAAGAGAGACAGAAAAGGAAGAGGGTGAGAGAGATAGAGACAGGGAGGAAGAGAGGGGGGAAAGACACAGACAGAGGGAGGGAGGGAGGAAGAGAGAGGAAGAGACAGACAGACAGCGGGAGGGAGAGGCAGGGAGAGTTGGGGTGGGATGAAGAGATAGAGGGAGGGAGAGAGTGGGGGAGAAAGACAGAGAGAGGAAGAGACCAACAGTCAGAGAGAGAGGAAGATAGACCAACAGACAGAGAGGGGGAAAGAGAGAGGGATGGAGACATGGAGAGAGGGAGGGGGAGATTGAGAGAGAGGTACAGAGACATATGGAGGGAGGGAGGGAGGGAGGGAGAGGGAGGCACAGAGAGAGAGAGACATATTGTTATACTGAAACTGGCCTACCTACACTGCTCAGCTTTGGAGCAAGATCTAATTGGCTGGAATAGCATCACAGATAATCTAAAAACTTGATAAATGTTATCAACACATTATATTCCCAAGAAGCTATATAGCAGATCCTGAAACACTGCTCCATACTAATAAGTACTCAGAAATACTAATTATTTCAAGAGGCCCTTTGTTTTTATTTTTCATGTTAAATGTAATAAAAATGCTTGAAGGTTTAAATTCTGTTTTTTAATAGCATTTAATGAATCTTCAGTATATACTACTACTAAATTGCAGATCTTACTTTAAGAAAGGGCTACCTGCAAGTAGACTGCAATTATGAGATTGGAGAAGCATCTGTAGGATATATTCGTTCAATAAATAAATAAAAATCCAACTCGAAACCAGAAATGCATACAAAAGTTGGTCAACAGCATGCCTACTGAGGACAGAAACAATGGGAAAACAGAAAAATTGGAATAAGCAGCCCTACCTAAAAGAGAGCTTTGTTTTTGTTGATGTGTTTATGTGTTTAAAATAAAAATTTATATATATAAAAAAAAACAAAAGGAGAGCTTACCTAACCCCTTTTGTTGAGTTATTCAGAATCGCCATTATAACGCTTGAAAGTGGTGGGAGATTTAAGAATGTCTTCGGTGTTATTAGTTCTTCTGTAGCCAATAACTAAAACAAATGAAATAGGAAGAAGTGTTTCCAGCAAATCAGAAGAACAACAATTGGCACTTGGTATTACTTTCCTCAGTCTTTTATGATCATCGAAATAAGTAAGGTCTGGGAGGAGGAGGAGGAGGAGGAGGAGGAGGAGGAGGAGGAGGAGGAGGAGGAGGAGGAGGACAGGCAGATAATCCCACAGGCAAATAAATAACAGCAGCAAAACAGCAATTGTGCTTTCTGGAAGGAATGCAACATCAGCCCCTTTGGAAGGCTCAAAGCTTGGCTGACAGCTCAGCACCTGTCATCTTGAGACTTTGGGAAAAGGGGTAGAGCCAGCCATTTTTTGCTCAGCCCCTTTACACCATCAGGAACAATCCCAAAATATTCAGTGAAGATTTCTTTTTACAGCAGATGTGCATTCAGTAACAAGGGCCACCTAACAATTTGGGAGCCCTTATTTCCACAGGCATAGAACAGCCTTTCAAAAGTACACTGCCTTTGCAAAATGTTGTCCTGGTACCCGTCATTTGTTTGGTACTCGATGCACTGCGATAGAAAGAATGGGATGGCCACAGAGAAAGGATAGGAAGTTGGCCATGCAGGGAAGGTCACTGCAAAAAAGGAAGTGGGGGATAGCCACAGAGGGCGGACAGGAAGTCAGTCATACTGGAAAGTTTTCTAACATTGGAAAAGGGACAGACATAAAGTCCTTCCCAACTCAAACCAAGGGTCACATAAGTCACAGCTACAGCATTAGCTAGAGCAGTGATAACAAATCTATGACACAGGTAGAACGCCAGGCCGTTTTTGGTGGCGTGTCAGCCCTCAAAACACCCTGGAAGTCTTGCCAGAAAGCCTTGCTCTTGCACAGCCTCAGAGGCATCCAAAAATTGCACAAACATTCTCACACAATTTTCTGAGGACTTTTGTATGCAGCTTCCCAAGGATTAAGAGGTCTCCAGATTCTCTAGAAGCCACACAAGAGGACCTTGCCCTCGCACAGTCTCTAAAGTGACCCTTAACCTTTCTGGCACCAGGGACAGGTTTCAGAAGAAAAACTCTCTTCCATAAACCAGGAAGGGACACAACCTAGATCCCGTGCATGCGCAGATGGGGCTTTGCTCATTTGCCCACCGCTTGCGTGGTCTGTTTGCTAACTGGCCATGGGTCAGTACCAATTAGGAACCTCCACTGCAGGGAATCTGAAAATTACATGAGCATTCTCACATGATTTTTTGAGCATCCATGTTCTGGAGCCATGATGGCAAACCTATGGCACGCATGCCACAGGTCAGCTCCCCCACGCATGTGTGCACACCTAATAGCCAGCTGATTTTTAAGGTTTGATGCACATGTGGGAGACATGCGCGCATATGTGGGGGCCTGCACACGCATGCATGGGGGTGCGCGCACATGGACGGGGGAGCACGGGAGTTCCGTTTTTGGTCCCAGGAGGCTTCAGGGAGGCCTACTAGGCCCAAAACGGGCCACAGCGAGGAGTCATGTGCATGCACGGGAGATGACTGGGGGTCGTGTGTGCATGTGCATTACAGGTGTAGGTATACACACACACACGCTGTCATGCACACGATTTTGGCATGCGAGGACTAAAAGATTAGCCAGTTTTGGAGGGTTGGGAGAGGAGAGCAGGAGATGAGAATCCAAATAGGAGATCAAGAGGCATCTTTTGTCCACAGTGTGCGTGTATGTGTATGTTTGTGACACAGTGAGTCAGGGTATGTCTTTTCTGAATTTTTAACATGCCAAGCCCAAAAGGCATAGAAAATATTGAGCTACAGTGACATGATGAAAATTATTTCCATTTCTAGCCACTCCTGGGAATTCTCCCCACATATTCCATGCTGAAAAGACCCTGAAAGATATTTGACATCGCCCGTGATTCTGTGTGAGTAGGGAATAGTATTTCTCACCACAGTGATTTTAAGATGTGTGGACTTCAACTCCCAGAATTCTCTAGTCAGCATAGCAAGTTAGTTGTTGCTTGTTTGACTATCATATCCAGCCAGATCATAAAATTAAACTCTTGCTAAATTCACACATTACAGCAAGCCATAAACATACCTTATAAACTTGTATGGATACCTTATAAAAATGTATGGATTCATATAACAGGCTAAGACCCTAACAAAGTACAGTGGCATTTCAAAACTCATCATTAATTGGTTCCAAGAGGTGTAGCAAGTACCAAAAATGATGAGTATCAAACAAACTATGTGACTTATGTGACCCTTGGTTTCAGTTTGGGAAGGACTTTATGTTTGTCCCTTTTCCAATCTCAGAAAACTTCCCAGCATGACTGACTTCCTGTTCGTCCTCTGTGGCTATCCCCCACTTCCTTTTGCAGTGACCTTCCTGGCATGGCCAACTTCCTGTCCTTTCTCTGTGGTCATCCCCTTCTTTCTATTGCAGTGCATCGAACAAATGACGGGTACCAGGACAACATTTTTGTACCAATATTCACTGAGTGCCGAACTTGATGTTATGAAATAATTGAGTATCGAGGTACCACTGTACATTATAGCACAGTATGCAATTGATATCATTGTGATCTCCCTGGTTATTTTTAATTGTGGCTGAAAGAAGGCACGTGATATTAGAAAGCCGAGGTGGCGCAGTGGTTAAGAGTGCAGTACTGCAGGCTACTTCAGCTGATTGCTAGGTGGGTAAAATGAGGACCCATATTGTTGGGGGCAATATGTTGACTCTTGTAAACCGTTTAGAGAAGGCTGTAAAAGTACTATGAAACGGTATATAAGTAAGTCTTATTGCTATATAGTTGTACTGATGAACCTCAAGAGGTCTGATCTCCATCACATCTGATAAACGGTTGAATATTTGCTTAGACGAATGTTTTTCACTGGAAGCCTGAAATTATGTGGATGTCAACTCCCAGAACTCCTCAGCCAGGCTTCTGAAAGCTCATGTCCACACATCCTCAAACCCATCTTCAAACCACAAAGGTGAAGTAACACTGGCGTAAACCCATTCTTAGATATACACACACAGCATATTTGCCAGAATATTAAAGCTAACCATATTACCTTTTTTTTCAAGCTGCAATTTATCTCAACCACTACTGCGGCTAAAAGAGAAGAAATAACTCCTTTATAAATCACTGGGAAAATCAACACACAGGACTGGACTACGTGTACAAATTCTCCAAGAGGCCCTTGAGCAGAGTGAATTAACTAGGAAACAAAAAACAAACAAAAAACAGCATTATTGTCATCAAGCCTGTAGGATGCCTATATGTCTTTTAAAAAAACCGAGACAAAAATGCACAGCTACACAGATTAAAACATGCACGGCTTCCAGAAAAAACTTTTACTTTAAAAGCTGCATTCTTTTCAGGTTCTTTCCTAAAAAATCTGCTGTAAAATACTTTTATTTTCATACAGAAATAAGTCTCTTTACTCGGAAGGGACCAGGCAAATCTAGCATCTGTCTTAAGCTTTGTAAAGGGATGAGCTGACAGTAGTTGTACTTCTCAACTTACAACCACAGCTGGAACTGGAATTTCGGTCCTATTGCAGGGGTGGGCTTCAAAAATTTTAGCAAGGGGTTCTCTGCCCGGTTGCTGGGTGGGCGTAATCATGGTCGGCGTGACCTACCATATTTTTCAGAGTATAAGAACTCCACCCTCCAAAAAAGAAGGTGAAAATCTGGGTACGTCTTATACGCCAAATGTAGCCGCCTGGGTTGTCTGGAAAAGGGGCAGGTGAAGCGGGCGCTGCAGAGATCGTGATGGCTGGAAAGGAGAGACGTTTCGCTTTCGGGGCTCCCACTCAGCTTGGCTCCCGGGAGGGCTTAGGTGATGGCAGCGGTGGCAGTGGCTCCTCACATTGCTGGGAAGTGAAGTCATTGTGGCCATTGTCTCCCCTGAGCTGCCCGCCTAATCTCTTTGGCGGAGTATACCAAAGCCTTTGAGTAACTGGGAAAGAAAGCCGCGCTTGGAACCTGACAAAAACTGCCACCTGAAAAGCACGGCTTTCTTTTCCAGTTACTCAAAGGCTTTAGTTTAAGGAGGCGCTGCTTTAAGTCGCGCCCCCCCCCCCTCCTGCTGCAAATGAAAGGTGTCTCAGAGATGGTAGATTTCTCAGAATGCTAGATTGGTAAGTTAAAAACCTGGAATGGAGTACAATCAAACTTGATTAAAAGGCTTTGACTCCTGAGAATCTGGAGAGTTTTGGGGGGGGGGGGGGTTTGGAGGAAGGGAAGGGAAGAAGAACAATCTCTCTATGAAGACTTTTCTCAGAACACTAGATTGGTAAGTTAAAAACCTGGAATGGGATACAATCAAGCTTGATTCAAAGGCTTTGGCTCCTGAGATCACTGTGTTGCCACCCAAAATGCTGGTACCGCAATCTCTGCAGCGCCCGCTTTACCTGCCCCTTCTCAAGGCAATTCCAGGCGGCAGAGATCGCGGTAATAGCATTTTCGGGTGGCAGCACAGCAATCTCAGGAGCCAAAGCCTTTGAATCAAGCTTGATTGTATCCCATTCCATGTTTTTAATTTCCCAATCTAGCGTTCTGAGAAAAGTCTTCGTAGAAAGATTGTTCCTCTTCCCTTCCTCCATCCCCCACCCCAATCTCTCCGGATCAGAGGGAAGGGGGGAGGAGGAAGTAAAGCACAAAGTCTTGCCCTGCCATGGGAAGGGAAGAGAAAAGTGGATTTGAGATTGATAAAAAAGCCTTACTCTTTAGGAAGATAGAGCCCCCGTGTGTCGCATTTTTACCCTCCTCAAAAAAACAACAACAGACTGCAGAGTGCTCCTGGGGGCCGGAGAGGGCAAAACCTTTTTTTTTTTAATTTACCTCTTCAAAATCTTGGTGTCTTATACTCTGAAAAATATAGCCTCCACAGGCTCAGGAGTCTTTCCTCGAGCCTCTGTGAGGGCAAAAATCTCCCCAGGCTCCAGAGACCAGAAATGGGTCCATTCCCACACTTCCGGTAGGCCCATTTTTCGCACTCCCCGAGCCTCCGTGCACACTCTGCACTTATCTGCATCCAAAATGGGCCATGTGGGGATTCCTGGGAGGGTGGGGTGGGCAAGCCAGGAGTGGGATTTGGGGGGTTCTCTCAACTGCACAAAATCTTAGCTAGAGGTTCTCCCGAACCCCTGAGAACCTCCAGCAACCGACCCCTGGCTTTGTCGTGACAGTTGTAAGTCATGACACCCACGTGACTGTACTCAGTTTTCCCAAATAGGTGATTTTCCTGGAAAATGACCAAAAAAAAAAAAAAAACCCACTAAACCTGCAAATAGCAACAACATGACTGCAGGAAACTGCAAACAGTTGTAAATATGAGCCATTTGCCATGTGTCTGAAATGCAGTCATATAACTGCTGGAATGGGGTAGGGAGAGTGCAACATTTAAGATGGCTGGAGCTGTTTTATGGGCCACAAAGCACTCTTTCCAAGACTGTTATAAACCCCGTGCAGCCGTTAAAGGATTGGTCATTAATTGAGGACTGCCCGTATCTACTTTCCCTTACGTCAGTACAGCACTAACTTCAGACGAAACAGCCAAACATTCCAATTCTCCTAGGACTATTTAAATGAGGCTGAAATCAATATCAGAGTCCAGGGGCAATCATTTTATGGAATTATTTTCCAATATAAAGAGGTATTAAAAGGCTCAAGAAGAAACAGTCACGAATCTTTATAATCTGAAACAAAACAAAAGAACACCAACTGAGGTTGAGAAAAATAACTTAATAGCCTTACAATGAATTGGAAATATGAAAGGCAGGTGGCAGAGACAATAAAAGATGACATATTCTGGATGAAACAGTACAAAATCTATTTTTTAACCTAGTCCACCTTTAACATTGACTCAGAATTATAGGCAAGTCCTCGAAAAGAAATTAAGAAACTGTGTAGCACAATATGAAATAATTGCAAGTCCTATCACGGTACCTCGTACCTGTGCTGTCCCTTTAAAAAGCAATAATTTTATTTTTCTGAACAATATTATCATCTATCTATGAAAAGTTACCCTATCATCTCTGAAACTTAAAGCCTTTTTTTTTTTTTTTGCATTTACATTCCTGCCCTGCCTATCACTGGCCCTTTCTACAAAGTGATTTTTGAATAAAAAATAAAGCAAGGGTAAAGTGTTATATCTGAAAATGTGGGACTGTATAATGATTTTTCATGCGAAGTTGTCAAAGCTCCCACTTAAAACACTACCAAAGTTCTGAGCGACTTTTAGTTCTGTCACAAAATGTCACCCAATGTCAACTTTTTCATTAAAAAGCTGAACACCTTTGCTAATATGAGTTGGCTAGAAAGTAATTGCATCTTGGTATTTTAAAAGGAAGAAAAAGTCTGAAATATACTGGAAATGTTCAAAGCAAAACTTAAGAGTCTGGAACTATGGTAGAGGATCATTTCTCCCAATTACGGCTGCAGAATTCTTTCTTTTATACACAAGGATCAGAACGGGATGGGTTATTAAAACTAAGAACAATTCTGTTGAAATGAAAAAACTCAAACCAGGGGGGAGGAAAACATAAAATTATGGCCAAGTTTAGATACAACCAGTACCTGTATCCCTTCTTCTTGTTGTCTTCTGAGCTTAAGTGCCATGGTCTCTAGAATTTTCTGGAACATTATAGGAACATTATTTGCAAGTTCTGCTATGCAATCAGTGTTGACAACGTCACAGGCTAAGAAAGCTTCAACAATCTCTCTCAGGATAGAGAGCAACATTGGAATGAAAATGGCGCCTTTTCCTAACAAAAGAAAACAAAACAACATGATGGCGCAGCAAAAAACAATATAAGCACACTCTAAGGTTGTATCTTCAAAAGTGTAGGGTTTGGATCAAAAAAGAAATTGAATCTGTCTATTCGGCACTGATCAGACCTCTCCTTCCTTTTATCTTTGTAATTTTTATTCAGTTGTTTTGTTTATTAAACTTATGTTTTAGAAAAAGTTGAACATACTGGAGGGGATCCTTGGGAGAGGAAACAAGGTGATAAGCTACCTGAAGGTGGAGTAGAACAGTTCAGAATTGTTATAGAAGAAGAAACAATGGGTTAAAATTGCAGGGAAATTACTTTTGGTTGGGTTCCGGAAATAAATCCCACGAGTTCAGAGGTGATATTCAGCTGGTTCTGGTGAACCAGTAGCAGCGGCTACGGGAGGCTCCACGTATCCGCCCCGATGTAATGCGCGACCAGAGCATATGCAGAAGGCAGTACGCATGCGCAGACGCAGTGCAAGCGCATGCTCATATTTGCAAACCGGTAGGGAAGGTAGGTGAACCCCACAGCTGCACGAGTTGCTCAAACGTTTGCCTTAGGAGGCAGTAACCTCTCCTCTGCTGAATGTGTGCAGATATAACACTTGTCATGGATGCCACTGTAGTGGATTCCTGGACAGTGTGAGGAGTTCACTAAATGATTTTCAACCTTACATTCTATGAAGAAATAAGATGTGTAGCAGACAGCAAACGTAATTATTCCATTCCAGATATATTGTTCTTCCCCAATATGATCACTTTTCAACTATTTTCAACTCCCGGAATTCTCAGCAACAATCTTGATGGTTTCAAATTCTTAAATTGATATCTAGAGAGCCCACTAGGGTGAGGGCAATAAATTTATAAATTTACTAATTCCTAGAAGTTGTTGAATGTGTATTGTTTGATATATATATATATATAATACTTTTGAGAATTCTGTTATCTGTCACTATATTTATAGATTGTGATGTCTGTCATTGATCTCATACTATCCTTTACTATGATTTTCATACAATTGAATAGAAAAATTATATGTATGTATGTATGTATGTGTATATATTTTCATACCTCTGCATATGATCCTAGATGCCAAGTTCAGAAGACTAGCTTGAAATCCGAAATCACCAAGTCCAACAGCTATAAGATCTTTGCACACCAATAGGTAAGTCTTTGTACAAAAAACAAAAAAACAGTATATTTTACATTTATAAACCATCAAAAAACGTAACCTTTTGTATACTTCTAAAATGACACAGCTAAGATTAGGTCACTTTTCAGATGATTTATTCAGAAACAAAAGTTACTAGTTTTCAATGAAGTAGAAAATACTAAAAGGGGTTTAAATGCTTTCATCTGATTCATTTTTAGAAATCCGAGAGTTTCTTAATGTCATACTAACCCTACTGAAGGAAAAACAGTATGGATTTTGCAGAGGAAAAAAATAGTGATTTTTTTTAGTGTGTCTGTAAGTATATGGATGAAGGTGACCAAGTACTGTAGATATTGAGGTACTTACTGTATTTTTCACTCCATAAGACGCACTCCCGCTCTTCCCAACAGTGGGTGGAAATGTCAGTGCATCTTATGGAGCGAATATTGCATCACAGACCAGCTACCTATCTGCGGTTGGATCAGCCTCCCGGAATACCGCCAAACAACCATTCAAGGCAGCGGAGATTGCCTGACAGCAATCAGCAGAGAATGCTGGCAAAGACTGAAGCATTCCCTGGCGGAGACAGTATACACAGAGGAAGGAGCAATGGCGCCGTTTCCGGTCAGCCAGCCCACTAATCAGCGAGGCCACGAGAGGCTGGGATGCAGCTGTCGCTCAACAGAGCAGAGCCCTGACGAGCCATGTGCTGGGGCTGGGAGGCAGACTTTTTATTTTCTTGTTTTCCTCCTCTAAAGCTATGGTCTTATGGAGCGAAAAATATGGCAAGTCAGTTTTCAAATACTTTTAATCAAGTTTCTCATCAAAAGCTTTTGGGCTAACTTAGAGACCATGAGGTAAGAGGGTTTCTCATTTTATGAATTTCTAACTGGTTAAAATGCAAAAAACAAAGAATAGAAACAAAATAGGGATTTTTCTCTGTGAAGGTAAATAAGAATCTGAGAGAACAAATTCTTCACTTCATCCTAAATAGTACTAAAAGACCTTGATTTTTAAGTTCATGAGCACTGCAACTACTCCATAGCTAACTAAGCCTGCAAATATCACACTATTCAGAGTGGTGAAAAACATGAATCAGAAAACCTCCATAAGAATCTCTCTAAAATGGATGAAGAGACAAATGGCGGTCCAATCGCTTCGTGAAAGCCTCCAGTGATGAAGCTCCCACAACATCCAAAGGCAAGCTGTAACATTGGTTGATTGTTCTCACCAATTCCTCCTTATTTTTAGGCTAAAACTAAAACCTTGTTCTTGACAGGATTAGGCCAATTTAAAATATTAATAGAGAGCAGGAGTTTCTTGTCAGAGTTCTTATACCTTTTAAAATACACATTCTAATTAGCAGAATTGATTTTATTAATTTGGAATAGGGTTGCAATCAGGGGTGGGTTCCTATTGGCATCAGTACTGGCAGGCTATTTCATTGGTTGATTGGTCTCACCCTTAGGAAATTATTTCTTAGCCCTAGGATGCTTCTCTCTTTGATTATTTTCCATCAATTGTTTTTCGTTATGCCTTTTGGTGCTTTGGCCCCCCTCATTTTTGTAGGACCCCCTCAAATTTCCTGACAGAACAATTAATCATTGGAACAACTTGTCCCCAAAAGTTGTAAATGCTCCAAAACTGGAAGTTTTAAAGAAGAGATTGGATAACCATTTGTCTGAAATGTATAGGATTTCCTGCCTAAGCAGGGATTAGAAGACCTCCAAGGTCCCTTCCAACTCTGTTATTCTATTCTATTCTATATATTGGAACAGTGCTATTTTATTGTGAGTGGGACTAAGGATAAATTTCTTAAGGGTGAGACCAATCAAGTTGGCCACGCCCACCCAGTCACATGACCACCCAGCCAGCCATTAGAGCAGAGAACCAGTTGTTAAATTATTTGAATCCCACCACTGGCCATGCCCCCCCACCCCAACTATTGAAATTTCCAATCCGGATCGAATGCCCATTTTTTGGGGTCTGCAATTGATTGGTTGCAAAATGACTGGTTGTTAAGTCAAGGACTACCTGTATAGGAGCTGTGAAAGAGGCAAATGCCATGCCAGGAAATGTGATGGGACTGAAAATAAATACAGCAACATTGTAATTTCTTTATACAAGTTTATGGTGCACCAATCCTGAGAGTAATGTGAAGAGTTCTAATTGTCATGTCTGAGAAAAGGATTTAAAAGAGATGTCAAACCAGAGCAACCAAAACGATCTATACAAGGAAAGAATGAATGCTTAGAAATCATTAGTTTGAGAGAAAAAAAAAGAAAAAAACAGGAGGGAACATTATCAAGGCATCTAAAATCAATTCCTGACAAATGATTCTGTAAATGGCAGGAGGTTTGAAACCAGCCTTCCACAGGCACGCATCCCAGGTGCCCAAATACAGAGAACACAATGTAGAACAAAGGATGACTGTTATCACATTCAATGTATGCGCACACTACCTGAATCACCCATTGAGAGATTTCACTGGATGGCTTGAAGTAACCCTCTTCTTCCTCTAACAATAAATGAGGCAGAATGCTGATTTCTATCCAGGTCCCCGTCTTCTCCAAAGCTGAGAGATAATCCTGTTCTTCAGAGACAAACTGTTAAGAGAAAGAAACTGCTAAGAGAAAGAAACTGCAGCTAACATGGAGTTTCAGGGTTTAAGATTCATTCTGCTTAAACGGAGAGGTACCTTATGTAAAAGATGTATATTCAACCTACAGTAGAGGCTGAAGGCTCTCACTGCTGTTGCTTGATAAAAGCCACAATATGCCAGGTTGCATCCTTGAATGTAAGAATCTAGCTCATCCTAAAAATTGGGAGAAGAAACATTAACATTTAAAATTAAATTAAATCAGTTAAATATTTAAACTCTCTTTTAAAAAAGAAAGAAAATACCACTATATATAGGTGGTTTGAAATATTGGTATATTTCCCGTTTCGTTCAAATTTGTAGATGTTTTATTTATTTCAAAATGTTTTATATTGTCTTTTGAAACAGAAATGTCCAATATTCCAATATTAAAAATATACAAGGCTGGGATGGTTCCACCACAAAACCGCGGTAGACTAAAGCGCGTGTGACTAAAGCGCGGTGACAAAACCGCACCATCAAAACCGCGCGACAACAGTGCGCCGACAACAGCGCGCCGACAGAAGCGCACTGTAACATAACCCTAAAAATAACCCTAACCCTAACGCTAAACCTACCCTAAACCTAACCCTAAACCTTATCTTAAGTTAAATCGCGCTTCTGTCGGCGCGCTGTTGTCGGCGCACTGTTGTGGGCGCGCTTTTGACATCGCGGTTTTAGCACCGCGGTGTTGTCGGCGCGCTTTTGACGTTCGCGGTTATGTCGTGCCACGGGCTGGGATCATATTTAATGGGGGTTGGTTTTAATTTTTGCTTTTGCTTTTAACGGCAATGACCTCAGTGTTATGGCTTTATATTCTCTAGTTCCATAATTTCTGTAGATTGCTTGATAGTTTTTATAAGCAGCAAGGTGGCTGCCCATTTAATAATAAAGAAACTGGGAATTGGCTGCACAGACTGCTTTTCTTCTAATGCAATGATGGTGAACCTTTTCAGCACTGAGTGCTGTGTTAGAAGAAACCGAGTGCTGAAAAGGTCACCTGGAAACGTCGCATGCTTGTTTGTGCGCTCATCGGGGTCGTGCTCTGGAAAAGCCAAACTTCTGGGTTCTAGCGCACATGCACGCCCGACAACCACCTTAACTACTACAACTATTTATAGCTGCAGTGATTCATTTAACAGCCATGGCAAAAAAAAAAGATTAAGACTCACTTAACAACCACCTTGTTTAGCAATGGAAATTCTGGGATGTTGGGAGGGAATGGAGATTTTGCAGTATCCTTCCCCTGGAGTGGGAGGGAATGGAGATTTTGCAGTATCCTTCCCCTGGAGTGAGAGGGAATGGAGATTTTGCAGTATCCTTCCCCTCGAGTGGGAGGGAATGGAGATTTTACAGTATCCTTCCCCTGGAGTGGGAGGGAATGGAGATTTTGCAGTATCCTTCCCCTCGAGTGGGAGGGAATGAAGATTTTGCAGTATCCTTCCCCTGGAATGGGAGGGAATGGAGATTTTGCAATATCCTTCCCCTGGAGCGGGGTGAGAATGGGGATTTTGCAGTATCTTTCCCCCGGAGTGGGGTGGGAATGGAGATTTTGCAGTATCCTTCCCCTGGAGTGGGAGGGAATGAAGATTTTGCAGTATCCTTCCCCTGGAATGGGAGGGAATGGAGATTTTGCAATATCCTTCCCCTGGAGCGGGGTGAGAATGGGGATTTTGCAGTATCCTTCCCCCGGAGTGGGGTGGGAATGGAGATTTTGCAGTATCCTTCCCCTGCCACGCCCACCAAGCCACGCCCACATAGCCGATAGGTAAAAAACATGAATTTCACCGCTGAGCTGACCTTTCCGCGTTCAAGAACTTTCAGAAGCTCATTCAGTTTGTTTCTGGAGAGAGACAAAAGGCAGTTTTGGTTCATACAGTGAGTCAGTAAATATTCTAAATAATCAAGGGCCAGTTCCGGTTTGGCCTCATCCGTTTCTTGGATTTGTACTCGCCGTTCAGTCTCATCAGTCTAAGAACAGGAAATAACATCCTTTTATTTGTAAGCATGAAATAGAGAACAATAAAACCAACCCACCCCAGAAGCTGCACAAATCTATACAGCAAACCTCTCTATTCCTTGGCTCAGTTGTTATCCAATCGCAGATTAATTCAAGGATATGTCCTAATTTGCCCCAGCGACACAGACAGTCAAGTAGGGTGGAATACTTCTTTTCAGTCACACCATTTTCCATTTTCTTCAGCTTTGAAACCACACCACAACTGGTGACAAGTAGAGAAAAGGTGAGGCGTTCAATTAGATCAAAGAGAAAACTCTCTCTCTCTCTCTCTTTCTCTCTCTCTCTCTATGTATATATATATATATATATCCAGCCTTTCAGCTATAGAACTTCTGTTTTCGCTAATGAAACCTATAGAGCCCTTTTTTCAAAGAGCTTTTGATCTACATTTTCAGCTTTACAAAATAATAAGCCATACCTGAATGTAGGAATAGCAGCAGGTGGGATGAAAGATGCCAGGATAATTATTGGAGACACACAACGGTCGTCCTGTGAGAAGCATACACACAAAATGAAACCCACTAGAAATCTTTGTTAACCAGAAGAATTGAGACTATATCAAATAGTATCCCTGTATTTTAAAGCATAATAATAAGCTTTCAGAAAAATAAATCAGCAAGTGTGAGCTTGACACTTATTAAAGCATCTTCTTATACAGCAGCACTTACCCAATAATTTGGGCTGTCTAGACTGTGCCACAAACATAAACTAACAACCCTATTGGAAATTACATTCTGTTTGGATGAAAATGTTCACAGCTGGATAATTGCTCTTAAAGGCATTTTCATAAAATTATAGTAGTTCTGTATAAAAAAAGAGCCTACTCATTTTAGCTCCATTAATAATAAAAGCTCTAGGCTGAAGTATTACTCATGTTTTAAATTAGAATAAGATTTATCAAATGTAGATGAGGATTGCAATTACTGTATCAAATAAGAGGTATCTACAACAAGGTATGATAAGCAAAAGTGATTTCATAGAACACTGACAGAATTATTTTCCTTATTCCTGTCCACTGATCAAGAAAGACCGTTGGCTTACCTGAACGGTCGTTCTCGGGGCACTGCGAAGAGAGCCCAAATGCTGGGTTAACACAGCCTATCTGCCCTTGGACTGAGTGATGTTTTTCTTGACCACGCCTCCCTTTGCCTGCACATGCTCAATTCGAAAACGAAGGAACCGTCCTGTAATCAATTACAGTCAATACAGCCACATCGTTCAATACTAACACCCGGGTGGGTTTGGGCTCTCTTCGCAGTGCCCCGAGAACGACCGTTCAGGTAAGCCAACGGTCTTTCTCCAGTGCACTGCTCAGAGAGCCCAAATGCTGGGACATGCCCAAGCTATTGAGTCCCAGGGTGGGGAAGCGCCGAAGCCTCTGGCATTTCAGCCACTCTTTGTAATACTCTTCTGCCAAAGGAGGCTTCGGCTGAGGCAAAGGTGTCAATCTTATAGTTTCTAATAAAGGCCGTGGGGGAAGCCCAGGTGGCCGCTCTACAAATGTCTAGGATAGAGGCCTGGGTTGCCCAGGCTGCAGACGTTGCAGCACTCCTGGTGGAGTGAGCAGTGATTCGTCTCGGAGCCGTCTTGCCCTGGTGCTCATATGCCAGTTTGATGCAAGCACGTAGCCAACGTCCCACAGTGTGAGAGGAGACCTTGCGGCCCAGGGACGCAGGGAGGAAGGAGACAAAGAAAGCCTCTGACCGGCGGTAGTCCTTTGTTCTCTTTACATACGTGCGCACGGCCCATCTCACGTCCAGCTTGTGCCACTCACGCTCCTTAGGGTGAGAAGGATGGGGACAGAAGTTGGGCAAAATAAGTTCTTGAGTCCTGTGAAACAGGGAGTTAATTTTCGGAGCAAATGACGGATCAAGTCTCAATATTACTCTGTCCGGGTGAACTACGCACAAATCCTCCCTGACAGAGAGCGCAGCAAGCTCGGCTACCCTGCGAGCGGATGTAATGGCCACCAGGAAAGCGGTTTTGATGGTGAGGTAGCGCAGACTGGTCTTTTTTAAAGGCTCAAATGGCCTTTGGTCAGGGCCTTAAGCACAAATGGAAGATCCCATGACGGATACCGGTGAACAGTTGGAGGGCTGATGTTTGCTGCTCCCTTGAGAAAGCTCTTGATCTGGGGGAGCTGACTCAGCGAGCGAGAGGAGCCCTTTGCCAGGATGGTAGACAACGCTGCAACCTGGCGTCTGAGGGTGCTGACTGCAAGGCCCTTATCCAGACCCTCTTGCAAAAAGTCTAGGGTCTGGGGGATCGAGGCTGAGGAGGCCTCTATGTTCCTAGTCTTGCACCACCGTGAGAAGGCGGCCCAGGTGGCATCGTAGATTCTAGTCGTAGAGGGCTTCCTGGACGCTTGGATTGTTCGAATGACCTGGTCAGAGAATTTTTGCTTTCTCAGGAGCTCCCCTTCAAGTGCCAAACGGCTAGCTGCAGCCACTGGGGCTCCGGATGGATGATGGCCCCCTGGCTGAGGGCAATCTTGTCCCGGGGGATTCTCCAAGGTCTTTGAACTGAGAGGCTGACCAGGTCTGCGTACCAGGGCCTTCTGGGCCAGAAGGGAGCCACCAGAATGAGGTCTGCCTTTTCGGTCAGGAGCTTGTTCACCACTTGAGGGATGAGCGGAAGTGGAGGGAAGGCATACAGAAGTCCCTGAGGCCACGCTGACCTCAGAGCATTTGTTCCCTCCGCCTGGGGCGAGTGGTAGCGACTGAAGAAGCGTGGGAGCTGTGTGTTGTTGTGTGTGGCAAACAGGTCTACCTGTGGCTTGCTGAACCTCCTCACGATCTGCTGGAACAGGTCCGGGTGCAGGCGCCACTCCGAGTGGTCGATGCGTTGGCGGCTCAGCCAGTCTGCTTCCCGGTTGCTTACGCCGGAGATGTGATCTGCACTGAGAGAAGCCAGATGACGTTCCGCCCACCTGCCCAGCGCTTCTGCCTCGAGCATGAGGGCCTTTGATCGAGTGCCCCCTTGCCGGTTTATGTGCGCTTTTGTCGCCACATTGTCTGTCATCAACAGTACATGAGCCCCTCTTACTAGAGATGCGAACTTTCTCAGCGCTAGGCGAGCTGCCCTCAGTTCCAGCCAATTGATGCTGTGGGCGGCCTCCCTCTGAGTCCATCGGCCTTGGGCTAGGTGGCCCTGACAGTGGGCGCCCCACCCCAGGAGGCTGGCATCCGTGGTGACAACTAGTCTCTCCGGCTCCTTGAACAGGCAGCCCTTCCTGACTGCCTTGGACCTCCACCATGCCAGAGACCGGATCACCTTTCGTGGGAGCCGAACCCGCCTGAGTGAGTTGCTGTTCCTGGCCCTCTGCACTGGCAGCAGAAACCACTGCAGCTCCCTGGCGTGAAGGCGAGCCCAGGGAACCACCCCCAGGCACGAGATCATTATCCCTAGGAGCTGGGACAGCTGAATGATGGGTACCGACCTGGCAAGGCTGCAGTGCTTCACTCTGCGTCTCAGGTTCGACAGCCGGTCTGGCGAAAGAAATACCTGGCAGGAGGTGGAGTTGATGACCGCACCCAGGTGCTGTATACAGGTGGATGGTCGGAACTGGCTCTTCTCCATGTTGACAGAGAAGCCATGGTACTGCAGGGTCTGCACAGTTAAAGAAACATCGCGGTGTGCCTGCTTGGTGGTGAGAGAGTGAATGATTATGTCATCTAAATAACATTCCAGACGAACCGGATGGTTGCGGAGATGAGCCGCTAGCACTGCCAGAATTTTGGTGAATGTTCTGGGCGCAGATGATAGCCCGAAGGGAAGAGCCCTGTACTGGAAATGCTTCCCTTCCGCGTAGAACCTCAGGAACCGCCTGTGGGCCACATGGATGGGGACATGCAGGTAGGCCTCTTTGAGATCTATTGATGTCAATAGGTCCCCCTCCCTCACACAGCCCAGGATGGAGTGGAGTGACTGCATCTTGAACCTCTTGTAAGCCAGATGCTGATTTAGGCTCTTGAGGTCCAAGATGGCCCTCCACCCCCCTGAACTTTTGGGCACTAGGAAGAGGATCGAATAGAAGCCCCTCCCCTGCTGATCCCTGGGGACTGGCTCTATCGCCTCTATCTCTAGGAGATGGCAGATTTCTGCCCTCATGCGTTCCCTCTTTTCTGGGTTCCTGGGGGTAGGACAGAGGATAAACTTTCTTTGGGGAAAGGATAGGAAGTCCAGGAGAAGGCCCTTGCGAATGGTGTTGAGGACCCACTTGTCCGATGTTATCTCCTCCCACCTGTCGGCATACAGCCGTAGCCGACCCCCGATGGGGGGATCCCTGTGACCGTCACTTTCCCTTACGAAAGGGCCGGGATCCACCACTGTTGTTTCCTCCTCCTCGGAATGGTCTCCGAAAGGAAGACTGGGATTGGTTGGCACGAGCCCCGAAGGATCTGTCTTGGTGCCTATCCCCCCCTGCCTGAAAGGGCCTCTGATACGAGGAAGGGTGAGAAGATTGCCCTGTTTCCTGGCTCCTGTAGGGTCTCTTACGAAAGGACCCCGCCCCTTTCCGGTCACCCCTTTTAAAGGTTGCCGGAAGGATCTTGCGTTTGTCCTTGGTTTCGGTGACAAACTTGTCCAGGGCCTCTCCAAACAGAAAGCCCCCTTTAAATGGGGCCGATGCCAGCTTCCATTTAGCCTTCATTTCGGCCTGCCAGTGCCTGAGCCATAGGAGGCGGCGGGAGGTGATATTGGAAGCTAGAGCTCTGGAAGAGAATTTTGCTGCTGTCAAGGTGGCATCCGTCGAATACTCGACAGCGGTAATAATCTTGGTTAGCTCATGGCGCCACCTAGATTTCCTGGGCGGGGGTCTGGACCTGAGTTGGCGCAGCCAGAATAGGGTGGCCCTAATAAAAAAGGAGGCAGAGGTGGATGCCTTGATGGCCCAGGCAGACGCCATGTGTGTTTTCTGACATGCCTTTTCCGACCTCTTATCTTCTGCCTTAAGTCCCTCTAGGAGCTCAGCTGGCAGGTTGGAATTGGAAGTCAGAGACACGACTGGGGCATCTACTTCTGGGAATTTGAGGATTTCCTCCATTTTATCTTCTACTGCCTATAGAGTTCTATCCCCCCCACTGGGGTTGGTCAGGGTGCCCGGCTGTAGCCACTGGCGCTGTACCGCGTCCATAAATAGGTCTGGCACAGGAATAACCTCGGGAGTTTCTACTGTCTCTTTGAACAACCCATGCTTAAGATCCTTGGAAGTGGAAGCCTGAGAGGCCTCAGGTCTGGAAGTGGGGCCTAACTCTGTGGCCGTCATGGCTTTGTGCAAGATAGACTTGAATAATGACGGTTGAAACAGGCCAGAGAATTTTGGCTTGTCAGGGGTGGGGTTTTCGTCTTCGGAAAGGGCGAAAATCTCCCCTTCTTCCTGCTCAGAACTTGATAGCCCAGAGTGAGAGGGGCTTGAAGATGGAGAGGATACAGGCTCCTTAGAGGTGGAGGCCCTAGGTTTGCGTTTCTCCTTTGGGGCCTTGCCCTTGCGAGAGCCCTTGCGCTTAATGCCTTCAGCTATCCCTTGGGAGATGGCTAAGGAAATTACCTCCCTCATTTCATCTGAAAGAGCAGGACTTTTTCCCCTTTTTTTCTTTTGCTTACTGGGCCTGCGCTGGCTAGGCCTGCCTGAGCTGGATCCACCCTTCCCAAAGGGGGAATTCTGGACAGAATCTCGTTCCTCTCCGATGGAGGAGCTAGGGGAGTCGGGGTACCCCCAAGATGCTTCAGGAGATGGATCCCTGGATGCATAGTTATCCCCAGACAAGAATTCACTGTCCCCGGGGGATTGGGCCTCACGATCAGGGGAAGCTGACTCCCTGCTGCGACGGTCTGGGCTAGGTTCTGGCTGAAGGGGCCTTGAAACCTCCCTGGGATCCACTGTGGCTCTTGGAGAAGACCTTTCAAGTGAGCCTTTGTGCCCCTTGCCTTTATTTACAGAGGGATCCAGCTTGCAGCGCTTGCTGGAGGGCCCCACCTGATCCCCTAAGGCCTCCCTGCATTCCTCAGCCATTTCAGGTCCCCACGAGGCCTGGAAGATAGCTGGAGTTGGGATGGGCACGCGCTGGCCTTTGCGGTCCAAAAGCGCTGGCAGAATCTCCAGGAGGGAAGGGCCGCCTTGGGGTCGGATTTCCTTCCTCCCACCGCCCTCGGTTCCCCGAGACTTAGCTTATTTTCCGGAGGGAGAGACTAGCTGGCTTCCCAGTCTAGCCCCCAGCCTCCCCGCGGTGTTCTGCAGTCATTGAGGGCTCGCTGAGGCTCCGTTGGCTGGCTGGGCTCTTCTTGCTGCCTTGTTCCTCGCACGCTCTGAGCTCTGCCGCTCTGCCCAGTGAGTCAGAGCGATCCAAAATGGCGGGGGGTGCGCACGCAGCCGCTTCCCGCTCTTTCCAGCCCTGAAAGGCGCGCGAAGGCTCCAGCCGTCGCTGCTGTTGCCGGGCAAAATGGAGCAGGCGAGGGAATCCTAGCAATCCGGCTCACCTGCTTTAGAGCCTTCTCAGAGCCTTGCTGGACTTTTCCTCCCCCTGGGACGCCCCTGTTCCAACAGGGAACTTGGTTTATCCCACTAAATGCTCCCTTGCTAGCCAGCCCCCGCTGTGCAAGCCTTTTCAACCCCCTGCAGTGCTTGCAATTAGCAACAGCAGGGAAACCCGGCAGCCCTTCTCTTAAAGCGACGGAAGCCTCACTGGAGGCAAACAGACAGACCTGATGTAGAAGCGTGATTTCCTCTATCTGAGAATTTAAACGTGGTCCAAATTGGGAAACTTTTTCCAGCCTTTCTGCTCTTAGACTGGAGCTCTCCCAAAACAGTCCTAACTCGGGCGGACTGAGTTTTCGAATTGAGCATGTGCAGGCAAAGGGAGGCGTGGTCAAGAAAAACATCACTCAGTCCAAGGGCAGATAGGCTGTGTTAACCCAGCATTTGGGCTCTCTGAGCAGTGCACTGGAGAACTTCCTGTATTTCCCCAATCTCGAAACTATGCTTCTTCCCACCCCTATCCCTAATTTGGGCCTAGTCAGAGATTGTGCTAGAAATGCTAGTTCTTATATTTTCATCTCTTTCATGAATGGCATTAAGCCTTTGCAACTCAGGCCATTATATTGGCAATGTGCTGCTAAGTTAAACTCATGTGTTTAATGAGAATATATAGATTGTTCCAGTTCATGGTAGCAAACATGGGATCTGAAACTGAAACTTGATGTTTTGTTCTCATCTGTCAACCACAGTTTGATAATACTCATAATCTACAAATTAAGTCAATCTTATCTGACATTTACCTTGAAATTTTTTAAATATGTTGGTAGCACAGAAGCAAACTTTTGGACAATGTGATTTTTTGCTTCTTCATTGCAATCAAGTTGTTTCTGAATACTCCTCCAGAGAATTACGATAATTTCAAGCAAGCCAGCCATGGAAGGTAGGTCATCAATCAAAAATAAGTTATCTGTTACCTGAAATGCAAAGTAGATTATAATTAAGGTGGTGCCATTCTTAAATAATATGCCTCAAATTAAGGTTACTTTAAAAATGGAATAATATGTGTACTAAGAAGGCTTGCATTATTTAAGGCAGGATTTGTATTTGTATTTTATTATTTGTATGCCGCCCTTCTCCGGGAGGACTCAGGGCGGCGAACAATTCAAGGGGGAAAAAGGGGAACATAAAAAGACAAAATACAAATAATAAAAGTAGACAACAGTCGCACAACCATACATGTCGAGAGGGGAGGGAACTCATCACCCCCAGGCCTGCCAGCAAAGCCAGGTTTTGACGGCTTTTCGGAAGGCCTGGAGAGAGGTGAGGGTCTGAATCCCTGCGGGGAGTTCATTCCAGAGGGCCGGAGCTGCCACAGAGAAGGCCCTCCCCCAGGTAATAGCCAGGTGGCATTGGCTGGTAGATGGCACCCGGAGGAGGCCAACCCTGTGAGATCTAATGGGTCTGTGGGAGGTAATTGGCAGTGCTCCTAGGGTTGTTCCCAGGGGGAATTTTCAAAACCTGTATAATGGTATGTGAAAATAACCTTGGGAGACAGGAGGAAGAGCTGCAGAAGAACGGCGGAATAGCAAGCATCTTAGAAGAGACACTCCCTAATTTCTTGGTCTGAAAAGTGGGAGGGGAACCGATAAATGTAGTCCTCAACTTATGACCACAATTGGGGGCACAATTTCTGTAGCTAAGACAATTGTTCAGTGAGTTACAGCCGACTTTATCTTTTTTGCCATGGTTTTAAAAAAAATCATTGCAGTTGTTAAGTAATCCTAGTGCCTGAAATTTGATCATGTGACTATGGGGATGTTGCTACAATCATAGGTGCGAGGGCCAATCACTCTTTTCAATTCTGCTAGAACTCTGAACAGCTGCTAAACCAAAAAATTGTAAGTCGCGGACTACCTCCATATTTTGAGACTTGCAATATCCAGGTCAGCTTTGTGAGGTAGTCCAGACAAGCAGCAGACCCAGAAGCATCACCAATAACTTTATTTTAAAGATACATTAACGGAATCTTGTGTGAAGGAATAAGTTCATTGCCATTTCTAACAAACCAGCAATGAATTATATATCTTGTATGAATTATATTTCTTGTATGATGATATCATGTCATCATTACACAAGATATATGATTCACATCATACCGATATCATCTTGATAATATATTTTAGAAGAAGGTAGATGAACAGGTAGGTGACATCAAAAGCATAGCCTGTTTCCAGAGTGAGGTGTGGGAGGAGTAACCAATGGGTATTAACCCAGCCTTCTTGCCCTTGGAGTCTGAGGATAATCCTTTGAAGCCACGCCTCTGATCCTCCTCTTGCTCTCCCAGATTAACCTCAGACTCCAGCCCAGAAGGAGTGTTTTTCCAGACTCTCCCTCACCTGGAAAGTTTAGGGTTTTTTTCCTTCAGGTTTTTCTAGGATTGCAGCCTCTAGGAATCCCCAGGATTCTACAGGCTGCATCACCTTGCCTTAGGATTAAGGCTTTTTTTCCTTACAGCGTTTTTTCTCTTAAAGAAGATTTCTGTGGATTACTCACCCCTCCTGCTGTGCTCTCAGCGATCCCCAGCAACTGAAGGGTTGCGTAAGAGGGCAAAAGAAGCCGTGCGGGCCTTTTGGAGGTCCCCTTGCACCCAGGAGCCCAGCGGAGGACCGGGGAGCCGAGGAATCTCCCCCCGGCACTCCCAAACAGCTGGGAATTGAAGCGGAGACTGGCGGCTGCCATCTTGGATCTACGCCATTTTGAGGAGAGCACATGGTTGAGCGCGTGATCAGCTTTCCTCCCACGGAAGCCGAAAGTGCTCAGACAGCATCGAGAAGGCCGGAAGAGGCCTAGAGCGGCCCTATTCTGCTGGTGGATCTGCAGAAGGCCTAGAAGCCTCGGTGCAGGCCGGCTGGGAAAGAGAAGATCAGCCGGTAGAGAACAAGGAGGGAGTGAGCAACAAAACTGTGAGTGTTATGGCGGAGGCGGCGAAGCATGGGGGTGCAGGCCCGAGACCAGGGGACTCTGATCCAGGCGAGGGGTCTTCCAAGGGAGCTTCCCGGGGCCCCAGAGGGAGATCCCCCGACAAAAGAGAAAAGCCCAGGGCACCCAGTAAGGAGCCCTGCTCCCAGGGAAGCCGAGTCACCAGGGCCTCTTCAAGAAGGTTTAGGGACACCATCAGTCCATCACTTCCAGGTCACGCTCCCCCTGCAGGCTCCCTGCACTGGCAGAGGCCCAGCCTCCCTCCCCTGGCTCCTCCAGGGGCTCAGGCAGGAGGCATAGCTCCATTTCGCCCCCCCCCTTTCGCCTGCTCATTCCTCTGAAACAAGGGGGGATCCCTTTGGTCACAGGGTTTCCAGCTTAGCTAGGCCCAGGCTGGCACCAAATTCCCCAGAGGCAAGGGATCACTTACAGCCCCCAGAGCTCCGCCCTGCCCTCCCAGAGCTACCTGAGAGCTTCCAGGAGGTTCTAGCCAGGGCCTTAGCACAAGTGATGGCCGCTGGGATGCAGCACCAACCTCACAACAGGGATCATCCCGGGACCAGCCCAGAGATCATCAGGCCCTTCCCAGAGCCTCTGTGGCCAGAGAGTACAGGTCCCCTTCTCCCTCCACTGCCAGTGAAGCCTCAGATTTAGAAGAAGGGGAGCTGAAGGATGTGGGGTTCTCTGAGGATGAGGATGCTCAGTCTACAGACGCCCCCAACATCACGGGCCTGTTTCCTCCCTCCTTATTTAGCTTCCTACTCCGTAAGGCCAGGGACACAGCAGACCTGGATCCCCCTCCAGAACCCGCGCAGACCACTACCACACCTAGCACCAGTAAAAGGAGAAAAAAGGGCCCCTTTCATAGACCACCGGTTAAAAAGGAGGAGATTCCAACTCCAGAGATGTTTATGGAGGTCCTAAAGTCCCAGTGGATTAAACCAGGGACTTTCCCCAATCCGGGGGGCAACGAGCGGAGGTTCTATAACCTCAACCCCACCTTTGACCAGGCACTCCAGCTCCCGGAGGTGGACAACCCGATCGTCACTCTAGCCTCAGCCTCATCCGTGGTGATGGGAGACATTGCACTGTCTCAAGCCAGAGGATAAGAAGGCGGAGACCGTGATACATAAAACCTTTCAGGCAATAACTGGCAGCCACACAATTCTCTGCGGACGCTACCCTGGATGCAGTTAAGTATGCATCCCGAGCTTTATCTTCCTCTGTAGTGTCCAGGCGCTTACTGTGGTTGTGCCACTGGGAGGTGGAGTCCCGAGCCAAATGGCACCTTGCAGAAGCAGACTACGTCGGGGACAAACTGTTCGGCGCCTCGCTGGACCCGCTTCTGGTGGAGGACAAAAACAAGAAGAAGGTCTTCCCAGCCACGACCAGACGGTCGGATAACCGACACGCCCCCTACCCCAGGAGAACATCCTTCCGCCAGCCTGATTCGGAGGCTCAGTCTCACAGGTATCAACCCTCCAGGTTCCACAGGCAAGGGGACAGGCAGTCCTTTAGGGACAGATTCAGGGGCCAGCAGCAAGGCAAACAGCCCTTTCGAGGAGGAGGCGGTCGCCCATTCCGCATGTTCAAGTGATCCAGCCACGGATCACCCCATTGGCGGTCACCTCGCCCTTTTCGCGGATGTCTGGGAATGCATCACCTCTGACGAGTGGGTCCTCCAGACGGTTAAGCTCGGGTTACATCTGGAGTTCCGCTCGCAACCCCCTAACAGGTTCCGCACCTTCACCTCCTCTGCTGATCCGGCCAAGCCCTTAAGGCTAAGGCCATCAAACACCTCCTGGACATCAAGGCCATTGAAGAGGTCCCAGAGGGGGAGAGAGGTTCCGGATTCTATTCCCACCTGTTTCTGGTTCACAAGAGCTCAGGAGGGTGGAGAGCTATCCTGGATCTTAAACAACTCAATTCCAGGGTAGTCTACCGTAGATTCAAGATGACTTCCCTGAAGTCCATCTTGGAAGGCATACGACAGGGAGACTTTATGGCCTCCATCGACCTTACGGAGACCTACCTCCACATCAGCATCGCCCCGGAACATCGCAGTTTCCTTAGGTTCTCACATGGGGGAAATCACTTCCAATATAGAGCCCTCCCTTTCGGGCTGGCCTCAGCTCCCAGGACCTTTACCAAGGTGCTGGCTGCAGCCGCAGGTCACCTGCGTTCCCTACCAGTCTGTCTATTTTGCTATCTAGAGGACATCTTAGTCCTAGCCAGGTCCCCAGCCATGGCCAGACAGGATCTGGGCACCATCATTGACACTCTCAGGTCCCTGGGGTTCTCTATCAACCTAGAGAAGAGCCAGCTGGTTCCATCTACCACGCTCTAACACCTCGGCTCTATTATTGTTTCGGTGTCTGGGGAGGTGTTCCTTCCCCAGGAGCGAAGGGACAGCATTGTGCAGATAATTCATGAAGTTCGTAAATTACGATCTGTCCCTGTAGTTCTTTCCAGGCTCCTTGAGAAATTCATTTCTTGTATAGGGATCGTGCCTTGGGCTCGCCTACACACCAGGGAGCTGCAGTGGTTCCTGCTTCCATACCAGAAGGCGGGGACGAGCGATGCCAGATCCAAGATCCGAGTGTCGCCCCAGGTGCTGCTCTCATTCCGTTGGTGGCTGACCCCGGCACTGACCAAAGGATCCCTCTTCAAGGAGCCAGCGAGGAAAATACTCACGACAGACGCGAGCCTGTTCGGCTGGGGAGCATACCTGGAAGCTCAGATGGCCCAGGGACGCTGGACTCCAACAGATTTGCGCAACAACATCAACTGGTTGGAGCTCAGAGCCATCCACCTGGCCCTACGACACTTCAAGACCACAGTCACCGGTCATCACATCCTGGTCCTGACGGACGTGGCAGGCAAGGCCCACGTGAACAGGCAAGGGGGAACCCACTCCAAGGCCCTTCGCGACGAGGCCCTCCGGTTAGGCAACTGGGCAGAGAGACATCTCCAGTTCATCAGAGCAGAACACATCTCCAGGACGGAGAACCACCAAGTGGACTGGCTCAGCAGGGAGACGGTCGACAACGGAGAGTGGCAGCTCCACCCCAGCGTCTTCGAGTGGATATGCAAAAGGTTCGGACAACCGACGGTGGATCTCTTTGCAACTCCAGCGAATGCCCAGCTGCCGAACTTCATAGCGAGGTTTCCCTCCAGAGGAGCCATGGACACGGACGCCCTCCGGGCAGATGGCCACCAAATCTACTTTACGCATTTCCCCCCCCCCCCCCCGTCCCCTCATTCCCGGGGTTCTGAGGAGGCTAGTGTCAGAGGGGGCAGAGATGATTCTAGTAGCTCCCTTGTCTGCTAGCCCCTGGCTAGCAGACCTGGTGGAGCTGTCCTCAGCTCCCCACTGGAGGATCCCCCTGGGGGAGGTGTCCCTACATCAGGGGTCTCTGGAGCATCCGGACCCGGAGTGGCTCCATCTGACCGCCTGGCGATTGAGCGGGAACAGCTAAGAGAGGCCCAATATTCCACCAAGGTCATTAGGACCGTCGAGGCGTCCGTCGAGGCGGCCTCGGTTCCTCAGGTCCTGGACTTCCTGCAGGAAGATCTGGAGAAGGGCCTCGCCCCCAGCACTCTTAGGAGACAGGTCTCGGCCCTCTCCACCATTCTAGGAGGGGTGGACGCTCCACCCTTATCCCAACACCCGGTCCTCAAGCGTTTCCTCAAAGGAGCAGCGAATCTCAAGCCCCCAGCGGTCCATCGTTTCCCTCCTGGGACCTATCTACGGTCATCCAGGCCTTGACGGAGGCACTGTTCGAACCCTTGAGGGAGGTTTCCCTCCAATTTCTGACCCTTAAGGTCGTCTTCCTGGTTGCCATCACCTTGGCCAGGAGTTTCTGAGATCAACGCTCTCTCCAGCAGAGCGGACCTTTGCACATTCCTAAAGAACCGGGTAATCCTCAGATTGGACCCCGCGTTCATGCCCAAGGTCAATTCCCCCTTCCACAGGGCTCTAGAGATAATTCTGCCGGACTTCTGTCCGCAGCCCTCTGGGGATAGGGAAAGATCGTGGCACAAGTTAGATGTCAGGAGAGCCTTGCGCATTTACCTTAAGCGCACGGCTCCCTTTAGGCGCTCAGAAGCCCTCTTTGTGCCATATCAACCTTCCACCAGAGGCGCTAAGGTTTCCCCGGCCACCATCAGCAGGTGGATAAGGGCGGCCATTTCACAGGGCTACCAGGCACAGGGTATTCAGGTCCCAGAGGGCATCACAGCGCACTCCACCAGGAGTGCGGCCACCTCAGCAGCCTGGGCCACCCAGGCCCCCATAGAAGAGATCTACCGGGCCATCGCCTGGGCGTCTCCTTCCCCATTCATTAGACATTACCGTCTAGATGCCTCCGCCTCCGCGGAGGCAGCCTTTGGCAGGAGGATGCTGCAGGGAGTCCCAGACTCTTGAGGGTCTCAGGCCCAATAATCCCTCCCTAGGACATCTAGCTCTGGTATGTCCCATTGGTTACTCCTCCCACACCTCACTCTGGAAACTGGCAGTTGGTCTTACCTGAACTGCATGTTTAAGAGTAGGTGTGGGAGGAGTCACTCCCCCCCTTGTTTAGCACGCCCGCGCCAGGGCCTGAGTTAGCTCCATGGTCATTCAGGGTCAATAAGAAGGATAGGTGCTTGCACTGTTCTGTGTTCTTTCCTTCCAGGACTCTGCTACGACTATCGGTTAATCTGGGAGAGCAAGAGGAGGATCAGAGGCCTGGCTTCAAAAGATTATCCTCAGACTCCAAGGGCAAGAAGGCTGGGTTAATACCCATTGGCTACTCCTCCCACACCTACTCTTAAACATGCAGTTCAGGTAAGACCAACTGCCAATATCAGCTTTCTATCATGATTGCCAAGGGCAGTGTTGATTGGGAATTTTTATGCATAAAATTTTAAAATTATTAACTAACACTCCTCAAAAATAACATAATAGCCCACATACATTCCTGCTAAGTTATGCACTATGTAACAACTCATGAAGCTGCTACTCACTCAAGACACGATTGAAATTTAAACAACAAACCTTTTAACACAATTTATGTAAGAACCTTTCTGAAATGGAAGGCTGTAATGCTGAGAAAAATTTTCATTAGATAAAGCAGCAAAATATGTAGTTGTATTAATCCATAGAACATCACAAATCCAAGCCAGTTGTCATAAAACCATTTTCAATTAAAACACTGATCTTACACTTATGTTTTCTTTCTCGTTCTGCTCATCTCCACTCTCAGATTCCTTTAACTGCTGTTGGATAGAGCCGTTCAAACAATTCCGAATGGCAATTATGAGCTTAGCTGGAATTAAAGAACAAAGTATCTCAGTTATGAAAAATGGCAAGTGTCAGTGTGGACAGTAAATATACTGGCCCAAATATTGCTTCATTAAAAAAAGTAGCATAGTATATGCACACTTCAGCAAAATAAATACAAGTAATTTAATAAATGCATGCAGCTGTTTAGATTAATATTTCATCAACCATTTTTCACATTAGGGAATCCAATAGATTTGTAAATGGCTTTCAGCATGTTCACATTTATATAACTTAAAACCACATCAAAATAAATTATTTAAAACGGGACTGTAGTTAACACTCAATGACTAATAGGTTGAGGAGAAGTTAAGTACTATTTTCATTTTAAAATAAACCTGTCCAGTAATTAGCATCTTTTATGCATGCATTACAATCAAGTTATGCTTCTTCTTTCTTCCTAACTCATTCAGTTTAGCCCAAATTCTTCAGAAACAATTACCGTATTTTCCAGAGTACAAGATGCACCTTAGTTTTGGGGGAGGAAAAGAGCAGTGGGGAGGAAAACTGCCTACCAGGTATTCATCTGGCCTTTGTCCTTTGTCTGGTCAGCTTCAGCATATAGGTTTGCTGGTTTTGAGCGTGCGTGCACGCCAACATTTTTTATCCCCTAGTTAGGGATGAAAAACAGCATCTAAAGCACAGCGGATCGTCGGCGAAAGAAGCAATGAGAAAAGCAGGCAAAGCACGTAAGATTGCTTCACTTGCTAGAGCCTCATTAGGGCTGAAAAACAGCTTTAAAAGCACAGCTGATCATCAGAGGGAGCAGCAATGAGAAAAGCAGGCAAAGCACAAAAGATTGCTTCACTCATTAGGGCTGAAAAAGCTTCAAAAGCTATATTCTGCGTATAAGACGCACCCTCATTTTCAGCCTCTTTTAGGTGGGGGGGAGAGTGCATCTTATACTCTGAAACATATGGTACATCCTTAGCAGTGGTGGGTTCTGGTACGGTTGGAATAGGCCCGGCAGTGTCCACATGGACGCACGCAGCGCGCATGCACATGTGTGCAGTGCACGCATGCATCTTAGCATCTCCGCAAGCCTCCATGACGCTCCAGCTGCTCCGCGGAGACTCGCACAGGCATTGTACGCGCCATGAGCATGCGCAGAAGACTTAAACGACTGGTAAGGAGCTCGGGCGGCTGGGTAGGTCCTCTGGAGCACCATTTCGGAACGGTATCTGATGCTCCGGTACGCCTGTACCAGGGCATACCGCCTGCAACTCACCACTAGTCCTTGGTCATTTACAAAAAAGCAATAGAGGGCTTCTTTGTGAAAGGGTGGAAATATAAGTCTTCGACATACAAGCCAGATGGAGCATGCCCATTACAGTCATAAGTCACAAAAGGGGTCAGTCACTCACATGGCTAATGATTTTACAATGTTTTTGTGGCAGTTGTTAAGCAAACTGTGCAAATACCACAATCATTAAGAGAACACTATAGTTGTTGAGCAAGCCCATTGTTCTCCATGTCATGATTCTGCAGCAAAACCATAGTAACATGTGGTCACGTGACTGCACGGTGCTGCAAAGGATCATAAATATGAATATGTTGCTAAGGGCCTGAAGTGTGTTCATGCAACTACAGGAGGAGGGAGAGTAAGCCGCAACTAATCATTAGGTCACCAAGTGATCAGCCACAAGTCAAGAACTACCTGTAACACATCAATTGTTCTATATCCCAGGTCAGCATCTCAAAAGTTGTATTCTACACAATTACCTATATTGGTGGGACTAGTGTATTCGTGAACGTGCTGATAGAATTTTCTAGCTGCAGGTGCATTCATTTGGATGAGTGTTACACAGCGTTCACACCACACTTCTGGTTGACTGATGGGCAGGAAAGAGTTGATCAGAAGATTTACTATCCGTCGGGACACAGGCCGTGAATCAATCTCAAGGCGAGCTAAGAGGTGCTCTACAGGACAAATTCTCCAAAACTGATTGGAGAGGACGGGAATCGGAGAGAAACAAAGTTATTGTGATTAGATTTGATAGTCGAAGTACCTTCAGATGAACTTCCTGCTGAATAATTATATGAGACCCTGCATTCTTACACAAGTTCATAAGTTGTCTCTTCTGTCCACAAATTTTTACAAACCTCTACATTTGCAGCCTACATTTTGCAACATCGATTTGTCTTTTACTGCTCAGGAATCAAGACAGTTTATCTGCCTTTATCTGCATTGTACCCATTGATTTCAGATTAGCCACTTGTGGACAGAACATCAGAGCAGTATTATATCAATCTCCAACATAGAGATGATACTGTATGCAGATAGTTCTCGACTTATGACAGTTAGAACCAAAACCTCAATAGCTAAGTGGGATGATAGCTATGTCTGATTTTATGACCTTTTTGGCCACAGTTGTTAAGTAAACCATGTGGTTGTTAAACAAATCCAGCTTCTTCCATTGACACTGCTTATCAGAAGCCGGCTACAAAAGTCAAATGGCAATCACATGACCCTGGAACATTGCAACTGTTGTAAATGCATGCTAAGTGTCCAAATTTTGTTCATGTGACTATGGGGATGCTGCTACCATCATGTGAGGACCAGCTGTAAGACTTTTTTTTCCACTTCTATTGTAACTAAATGAACGGTTTTAAGTCAAGTACTGCCTGTAATTGGGGACTACCACATTAAATAGGAAAATGCCGTGGATTAAAATAAGAATAACTAATCATTTGTTCCTCCACAGCCAGAATTCTTTTGATATTGTCTCCATAAAGGTAGCCTATATTTAAGCAAGGGATACTTCATACTTTCATACTCCAAAATCAATTCATTGTTCAGAAGTACTATACAGGTGTATTAGAATAATTGCACATCTTCCAGGAGTGGAATCTGGACCGTAGATACTTTTATGAGACAAAATATTTTACTGATCTGATCTTCACTGATCTGTTTGTTGATGTAGAGAATAAATCAACAATACCACCCTGACTTATTTTCTACCTTCTCAGGTTATTCAGTGGCATCTCAAACTCCTGCCATCCCTTCAGCAGGATGCTACTTTGCAGCTGAAAAAATAAATAAATTGAATCCCTTACAAAGAAAGAGCGCATGATTTCAAAAAATAAATCATCAGAATATAAACGAATGCTACCGTTTAGCTGTTACTTTACTACTGGACCTTCCATAAAGATAACTGCTAGTCAAACTACAGGGAAGAAAGAATATTATAAGTTCTTTCTTATTGATTAATTTAAAAAGGTAACAATGGCAAATTGTTTGGGTTGAAATGTTAATGAATTCTTTGGACTATTTTCCTTTTAAAATATTGATGATTGCACACACTTCAGAATAAATTGCCTAGTTTTTTTATGCCTTCTGTCTGCCACCTAGCAAACTAATTTATCCCACCTTTGCAGCTTTCGTGGCCTTAATTTTCAGCAACATATCGACGAAAGCCACTCTAACTTTCTCCGAATTGTCATGGAGATTGTACTTCAGTGCTGGCAGAAGCTGTTCCAGTAATGGGTGGCTCAGTACATTGTCCAAAAGTATAGGCAAGCACTAGAAGAGAAACAGAAAAATATCAATAAAAGGTTATCACAAGAAAACAGGGCTATTTGCATTGAATCTATTCTACCTGCCAAATACCTGAAGCTAAGACGACAGAGACTGGGGAATGAAAAATAGCAAGACAATCCATTATTATTAAACATGTCATTTAAATGCAAAGTAGCATGTGGGGTGATGATACAAATTCTCTATTAATATTCCTTCAGAGAATATGCTGCTAAAACAGAACAAAGGGAATCAGATATAAAGATGAAGGAATCTAGAACTAATGATTTTAGATGGTTCTCTGTCCAGCTGGTGTTTTATTTCAGGTTAAGGTGCCCATTGATTTAGAGTTCTTGAAACAATGTTGCTTAGATATTAAAATTCTAATGAAATATAGCACTTTTTCACAGCTCACCAACACTTTGCAGCATGTTTCCGACTTACAACCAGGATGTCAAATTGGTGGCCCGCATAGATCAAGCCCACCTCAGCTCCGCAAATGAGAAAAAGTCGTAAAATGTCACATGACAGCAATGTGGCGCCGCGAGTTTGACACCCGTGATTTGCAATGTGCTTTCTTTTTCTTAAAAAGAAACATTGTTTTACAAAACTCAAGATAGGAAGCTATTATAGATTCATATTAGCCAGTGGAAGCTTAACTCATCATTTCAGAGCATCAGTTTTGACAATAACTTTCCTAAACAAAGACCCATTAGTTGAGTAAATAAATGTATTCCCCCGCCCCACCCCACAAAAAAATTCAAGCTTAGAGAGCAACAAGGATCCTAAAGATTAACTCGCTGCAATAGTCTGCCCTTAAATCAGGGATGTCGAATTGGATTTCTTCAAGGGCCGGATCAGCTTTGCAGCTTACCTCCACGGGCCGGCCAGCTTGGGAGAGGAAGTGGAGGAGATACGGGATGGTCTCCTGAAGCAATTGTTTTGGCCAGCAGAGTGCTGCAGGAGGCTGTCCAGGCCGAAAATGTGTGGTCCTCCCTTGCATCCCATTTTGGCTGTCAGACGCACGGCAGGTGGGACCTTTGCTATTTTCAGACCAGATTTAAGTGCCCCACGGGCCAGATCCGGCCTGCGGGTCTTGAGTTTGACACCCCTGACTTAGATAATACAGCATTTTGCATCTATTGCAGCAAACCAACAGCCATAACCAGAATTTGATGCTGTGCAAGACACACCTGCAATGTTAGCATCAAACATTTGATACTAAGCAGAAGCTACTAGAGTCCTCATCTTACAATGATTACAATAGCACTAGAGAAAAGGACTTAAAATTAGTCCTTGCCCTTACAACCACTGCAGGATCCCCAAAGTCATATGATCATAATTGAGGAACTTGGCAACTAACATGTATTTATGGCAGCTGCTATTTCCTGGGTTATATGGCTGCCAGCCGGCTTCCAACGAAAAGTAATTTGGGGAATCTTGACTCGCTTAATGACGGCATGGTTGATTTAACAACTGCAGTGAATCACTTAACAACCATGGCAAAAAGGTCATAAAATCAAGTGCAACTCAATTAACAATTGCCTTACTTAGCAATGGAAGTGGCCAATTGTGGCCATAAATTGAGGACTAGCTGTACATGCAATCTAAAGCCTAAATGCATTAAGCAAATGAAAATTTGCAGTTATTTTACATGAAGCAATTTTCTTCAAGGAGAGATGATAATGGCTAAACAAAAGATACTTTTGGCTAAACAAAAGATACCTCCCTTAGACCAATCAGATCTCACAGGTTAGGGTCTCCTCCGGATTCCATCTGCCAGCCAATGTCGGCTGGCGACTCCCCGGGGGAGAGCCTTCTCTGTTGCAGCTCCAGCCCTCTGGAATGACCTCCCCGTGGAGATCCGGACCCTTACTACCCTCCCGGCCTTCCGCAAAGCCACCAAGTCCTGGCTGCTCCAGCAGGCCTGGGGGCTTGTGAAATATCCAGCCCCACGGTAACTGTGAATGTTGCGTATTTTAAAGTGTTGTTTTGTTTATTTATCCCCTTCCCTTGTTTATTGTAAGCCGCCCGGAGTCCTTTGGGAGTGGGCGGCATACAAGACCAATAAACTCAACTCAACTCAACTTTATTCACTCTCTTACTTTAAAAACGGTACATCGGACATCAGCTGAACTTGCATCAAAAGCAAGATCTTCAATCAAAGTTTTCAGAAATTCAGCAAGCAATGCTGCCGGAATCATCTTCCAATATTTACATGTTATTTTACTAACTGCAAGTACTCCTGTTGAGCGGATTGCGGGTTGAGGATCTTCTAAGAGAGCCTGTAAATACAATTCAAGTAAACAGCAACATTTTATTTTGCATTTAAGCTACTTGGCTCCAGGTCAATAAAAATGCTGGAAACTATCTCAAGATTAACTTGAACTGGTTTCACCTTCTAGAATCTTTCTTTTAGCAGAAGAAACAATAAGCAGGTGGGAAAAAAATTAAGCTTCCTTTTCTGCAGGTCTACAAATCTGATCTGGAAAATTCAGGGATTACTTCTTGAAGTAGATTTAAGGAACTGCTAGAGCAGTGGTGGCCAAACTATGGCCCGCAGGCCACAGGTTGCCCGCAGAATGTGGGCACATGAGCCATTGTCCCAACTCAGCTATGCCATGCATGCATGTGTGCCTCTTGCTGGCCAGCTGGTCTTTGGGTCTCTGCCGCACATGCGCGGGGACGTGCAAGCATGGGCGGGCTGCACACACACGCACATACACGTGTGTGTGTGTGTGTGTGTGTGTGTGTGTAAGCACAGGGTGCATGGCACTTGCACGGGGAGCATGGTGCATGTGCAGGGGGTGCACACACATTGCATTCTGGGGATTTGCACATGCACATTGGGCACTCGATGCCGAAAAGGTTAGCCATCATTGTGCTAGAGGCTACATGGAAAAGAGAAGGAAAGTGCTTATAATTCTGGATGTTTTCCAACATTTTTAGACATATTGTACTAAAGTTTTGTAGCCTACCATACTTACTGTGCTCTTACTGTGCAACTTTACTGTGCAACTTACTGTATCTTTAAAATATCTCATAATGTGTACTTTATTTGTTACTAAGATGCTCATTAGAAATTTAGATTTTGAATCAAGTAGTTATAACTACTTCGTGAAGAATGAAATAATATTCAGTATTCGACTGATAGGTTTTGGGTGTTTTAGGTTTTAGTTCCCATGCTAAAAAACATAGCATTATTCATATATATCACCCTACTTTTCCTTTGAAGCATACAGAATAAGAAAATCCAATTGACAATGAGGGGAGGGGAGAAGGGAGGAGAGGAGAGGAGGATAAGGGACAAGGGGAGGGGAGGAGCTATCCAGATAATGAGATACACAAAAATTAAATAAAACTGATCCAAAGTTGATAGGAAGAATTTAAAAAGTACTTACAAAAAGTTCATTAAATTGCTTCTGGATTTCTTTTTCCATATCATGTTTGTTAAAACTGGGATCCAGAATAGGGAATGCTTCACTAAAAATCAGTGCTGCATTTGAACGAATCTCAGGATTCCTGGCCTGATAAAATAAATGTACAACAGCAGAATTTTGAATTAAATTTAGTCTAAGCTTTTGAAAATTATCCGGACGAAAGCAGGACAGTTAGAGAGAAATAAATTACCTTCAAAGATCTCCAAAGAATAGGTTGATAAAGTCTATAAAGAACTTCTTCAACTCCTTGGCGAGATTTATTTCGTGTGTGGAAATAGTTTAGCATCTAATGAACAGAAAATAAATTAAAATGATTTAAGAGATTAGCTCCAGTCAATTTTATTCAGCTTCTTGCAAAATATGACTGTGCAATGTTCTGCAGCAAAAGAGATCTCTAACATGTGCAGTGGAATCTTGGATCACGAACAGTTTGGACCATGACCAAATCGGGTGCCGACCAAAAATCCCCTAAATGTTTCATTCTGTTAACAAACACCTCCTCGGGTGGCGATCAATCACAGCTGCAGTGGTGGAGCCAACGTCATAACGATACAGATGTGCGGTCTCGATGGTACAAGACCGCCGCTGATTCTTTTATTGCTACATGTTCCCAACGGACCTAAGCCGTCCCGTAGAGACGGTGACAGGGAAACAAAGCCTTGCTGGTATCAGGGACATCGCAAAGTGCCTGATTGACCCAAGGGAAGGTCTCCAAGTTAGCGATAAACAGCCTCGTGCTGACGAAGTCGGAGACGGCTCCGGAAAGAAGGCAGTGAAAGTGAGTCTATCTGGTGAGATTTTTTTCTTTGAGAATGATTGCCCAAAGGAATTCTTTTGTTTAAAGATAAATTAGTCCCTTAAGGAAAGAACAAAGCGGCGCAATTTATCTTTAATGGACTGCCTTAAGAGTTTTCTTTTTCCTTTTTCTTCTTTGTAATTATGTTTTGTGGATTGAAGTGATTGCAACGTTTGCTGTTTCTCTTTGCAAGTGGAATGAACTGGGGTTTTTTTTGTCTTCCTATTTTTAGTTGTCTTACTTGTTGCTTGAACTTAAATCTCTTTTATCCTAATAATTTTTATTACTTCTCATTGATTTCCATTAAAGACATTCAAAGATTTTTGGTTTTTTTTTACAAGCCTGAGACAAAAGGGAGTAAAATCGAATCTGCCACTTGAAAGCCAGAACATGGTTTTTTTTTTTTGAAACATCGCATCCTTTGTTCTTTCCGTTTTTGATTTTACTGACTCTATAACTGTAAAATTTTCAAGGGCATGGATGTTTCCACAGGTGTCTTTTTGAAACACTCTTGGCAAGGGAAAAAAGGGAAAGAGAAAGATTGATCCTTTCCTTGTTGAGGAATGTGAAAGAACTTTTGGTTAATTCAATTTAAAACATAACATTATATACAAAAAAGAGATTTAGGCTAAAGTGCCAGTAGATATTAGAACTCCCCCTTCTTTTTTCTCCTTGTTTTTTTTATTTTCTGGAATCATGTATCAATTTTCAGATGAGGGGATCCTAAGTTTTCAAGATTTGTTGGCTGGAATTCAAAAGATATTGAAAGGATTTGAGAGATTTGACAAGATGTTGGATAGGCTATTGTCCTCTACAGCAAAAGATGATGGAGTTGGAGACCCCAAAATTAAAGAAATTAATGAAGATGGAGAAGACCAAAATAAGTCAATAGATGATCTAACTGATGGACTAAACATGGGTGAAACTCCAAAGAAGGAAACATGTAAAAGTGAATCCGATATCCTGGAGCTCTATCCCCCGGTTTAAGATATAAGGGGGGGGGGGGGACTTGATGATGATGGAGTCAAGAAGAGAAACCATTTTAGAAATACGTTTGACAACTAAAGACATGTTAATTTTAATACCAATTCAAGGGCAACAAGACTATCTGAGAGATCTTTTAAGCAATAAAGTGCTGAAAGAAGTTTATAAAAACCTTATAAAAGAAGTAATAAGAGGTATGATGCAACAACTGACAAAAGAAACAAGATTGTTCTCCTACTGGAAAGACACAGGCTGATAAATGAACTGTTGATGGAAAAAAAAACCTTAACTAACTTTTGGTGACCAATAGCTAGGAACTCTAGTACTTTGTAGATTCCTTTAGATTGTTTTTAAATGTGTTTTTTATTAACAAGTAATTCATTATGACAATAACAATGATATAATAACTTTAACTAATAAAACATCTTGGATATAAATAGCAAACTGGGACCTGGGGAAAAATTTTTTTTTTCTATGAATGCATCTAATAAACTTTTGTTTAGATTTGCTATAAGGAGGTAATTTTCCTTGGGCCTGCTGAGAGGAGAGGTGATGTAAACAGTAAATAATCTTTAGTTACATATAACAATAATGATGGTAATAATGAAATAATAATTTTGACTAGCAAAAGCTATTTGGATATGAACTGTAAATTGGGACCTCAGGAAAAGACTTATAAATTTTTTAAGCAATAAATTTTTGTTTGGATTATGTATAAAAATGAATTTTTTCTTGGGTCTGATGAGTGAAGATGTGATATATATAGTAAATAATTTTTAATTAATTACAATAACCACAAAGGAATGTTAACGGATGTTTAATGGGATCTACATGTGCTGGCAGTAGGGTGGGGGGAATGTTTAGATATTTTATTAATTGATTTCTTTCTTAGAATATGTCACAAAGTGTAATATTACAGGAGGTTTATTGAAATTGCTAATAAATGCCAGTAGGTAGTTATGTTTTTTAAATACAAAGTGTTTCGGATAAAAAGCACGTTTAAATAATTTTAGTTGAATGAGAATTGTGATATATTGACAGTAGTAGAATATATGAAGATTCCAGATGTAAATTGTATAAGTCAATATGAAGGAAGTATATGTAATGATTGTGGTTGAAATGCACAAAAACTATTTGTAACCAATCGACATGCTTTCTACAAGATGCAATGAAAGATGATTATATATATATATAATGTGTTTTAATAGAAATATATATTTCAATTAAAACAATAAAAAACTCCCCCCCCCCAAAAAAAAATCACAGCTGCAGCAACTTTCCCTGCCGCGATTTCTCCTTCCACATCTTTTTTTTGGTCCGTGCATGTGCAGTCACTCTTGCTTCCAGTTCTGACCAAATCGTTCCAAAGTCCTGGCACGGATTATGGTCATGACTGGAGGTTCCACTGTATATGGTATATATTTGTTTTCCTTCTCGAGTAATATACATAAATGAAATACAGGTGTGTCAACCAGTAAGAGAATCTCACACAATTAAGTCTTGGTACCCAAGCAGCCTTTCCATCTACTACATAACGGATTGTTCTAAATCAAAGATCCTTTCAAAACTGATGCTGGGAAGGAATCCCAAAAGATGGTTTGAAAGAACGGCTTGAAATAACAAACGCCTCACCTCTCGCACTTTTGCGTTTAGGGGGGACCGCCGGGGAAGATGAACTGCATGATGCATGAAATCCTGAATGCAGTTATATTCAATTACCTGAAATAAGAACACACAATCTGCTTAATATTCAAAAGTTGAAAAAAGGACTTTGAAGAAACAATTATATTATACTGACTTCCAACTTGCATCCACAATGTCCCTTACAAAGCCCCTTAACACTGGGTCAAGAAATCTTCAGGGAAGCCCCCTTTTTAAAATCAATTTAACTACAAGTACTCTTCCACTTGGTGGCTCAGTGGCTTAGATGCTGAGCTTATTGATCAGAAAGGTCAGCAGTTTGAATCCCTAGCATCGCGTAATGGAGTGAGCTCCGTTACTTGTCCATGCTTCTGCCAACCTAGCAGTTTGAAAGCAATGTAAAAATGCAAGTAGAAAAATAGGAACCACCTTTGATGGGAAGGTAACAGTGTTCCATGTGTCTTCGGCATTTAGTCATGCCGGCCTCATGACCATGGAGACGTCTTCGGACAGCGCTTTGAAACAGAGATGAGCACTTCCCCCTAGAGTATAGATGTCTGTTCTTTTGTGTTTTCCTTAAGGAATAACACCAATTCGTTTCTACATTTTTGAATAAATTCTTTTTCTTTTAATATTTGCAGATTTAACATCCATCTTTGCCTAGTCTTTTTTCCCCTTTCCAGATTATTTTAATGGGGTTGTGATCTGCCCAAGTATTTGGTAATATTTCAATTGTATGTATTTCTGCCCCAATTTCTCTGTTCATCCATGCCATATCAATCCGTGACCAAGACTCGTGTGGGTGGGAATAAAAAGTAAATTGTTTTTTTTTTCTGGTTCATTTTTTCTCCAAATATCTATCAAGTTTAATTCCTCCATCATCTCAAAACAGGTTGTTGGTAATACTTTTTTTTATTTTTAGTTTTTTTGTCACTTATATAATCCTTTTTACTGTCTACTATGGCATTACAATCTCCTATTATGCAGATATTCCTCACTCCAATTTCTCTAATTTTTTCATGTAATTTTTTTATAAAAGTCCTTCTGATTTTTGTTTGGGGCATATATTGCTACCAGTAGTATTGATTTTTGATTAATCCATATCTCTAGCATTAATATTCTTCCCTTTGGGTCTGCATAAATTAAATTTGTCTTTATCCCATCTTTAACATATATCGCTATCCCTTTTCTCTTTTCTTCTGCTGATGCTGCATATAATTTTCCTAATTTAGGACATTTCAGGTATTTTATATCTTGTTTTTTAATGTGTGTTTCCTGTAAGCATATTATATCTGCCTTTTGTTTTGTTAATTTTTCCCAGGTATGCTTTCTTTTTGTTGGCGAATTTAAACCGTTAATATTTACTGACAATAATTGAATTTCTTCTTCCATCCTAATTCTCTACCTGTTTTTTATAACCCGCCTGCATTTAGTGGCCATTGTGTGTGACCACATTTTACATTTTTGCTGAAAAACAGGCATTATTCCGGTTTTCAGAAAAACTGGCCCCATAGGGAACAATGGGTTCACTTCACCACAGAATTCACTTAATGACCACAACAAAAATGTTGTAAAATTGGATCAGTCGTATGTTGAGCAGCTTTACGATCATTACCACTTACAATTGTAATGGCCAGGCTCCATTACTGCCATAATTCAAGCACTACCAGTAATCATCTATCAACAGGAAGTATTAATTCATCTATCATACTATAGCAATAGCAACAGCAGTTAGACTTATATACCGCTTCATAGGGCTTTCAGCCCTCTCTAAGCGGTTTACAGAGTCAGCATATTGCCCCCAACAACAATCCGGGTCCTCATTTTACCCACCTCGGAAGGATGGAAGGCTGAGTCAACCTTGAGCCGGTGAGATTTGAACTGCCGAACTGCAGCTAACAGTCAGCTGAAGTGGCTGCAGTACTGCACTCTAACCACTGTGCCACCTCAGCATTAGAGCTGCTTCTCATTGGGAAAATTGTGGCACCAGTTAAACAGACTGGGACTTTGATTGCATGGTTGTGGTCATTCTCTTTTTGACACTGCCATTAACCCTTCACCAGAGGTGGGTTCCTACCAATTCACACCTATTCGGTAGAACCGGTTTCTTCAAATCTTTTACCCACCTCGGAAGGATGGAAGGCTGAGTCAACGCTGAGCCGGTGAGATTTGAACAGCCGAACTGCAGAACTGCAGTCAGCTGAAGTAACCTGCAGTGCTGCACTCTAACCACTGCGCCACCTCGGCTCTACTACCCCAGAAGTCACTCACTTCAACTTCAACTTACTCAGGTTTACTGCTTAAATCTGAGCATTAGATTAATGATTAAATCAGAATAGAGTAGCATAGCAAAGAATTCTTTATTGGCCAAGTGTGATTGGACACACAAAGAATTTGTCTTTGGTGCAGTTAGATCATCATGCTACACTCAAGAAACAATTGATGCTCTGAAGATGTGTCAGCAGTACCATTCCAAAATACTTACTCAAGGATAGAGCTATTTACAATTCAGGACTTCATCTTTCTCATCAATGTTTTAAGGAAATACCTTGAATTTTTTTTTAATTGCTTTTCCCCTGGTAGAGGCTGGGAGTTCATCCCTATCAAATAGTAAAGAACCTAGAAAAATTTCTTTGCTATTATCTGGCATGTAGATAATCCTCAGGTTAAGACTGGCAACAGCTTGAAATTACAACAGACCTCCTTGGAGGTACTTACAATCACTGTACAAAAGAGACTTTGATTGCATGGTCAGCGCCATCATTTTAATCACCATCCTTCCAGATTCCCTGCGACCCACGCCGGGGACAAGCCATCATTTGCTCTCATCAGTCCCCCTTTTAAAAGTAACCGCTGCCAATTTTCCTAAAAGCTCTTTTGTAGAGGAAAATAAAGTTCTGCAATATTCATATCCAGGATGGCATTTAAGACTGATTTGGGGCCCTAGATTTCCAGCAAAGTTTCACTTCATGTAGTACTAAGCCAAATTTGTTTTAACCATGGTTTATTGAATAAGCCCCCAAAAGAACGTATTAGAACATTTAGAAATCCATGTTCTAAAGCCCCAAATAAATTGTATTCTTACCAATATCCACTCAAATGCATGTCACATGAATCCAGCTATTTCCCACTGTGACATACCTATAAAGCAGGGGGGGGTCAAACTCTATTTCATTGAGGGCCGCATCAGGATTGTGTTTGACCGAGGGGGTGCCGAGGAGGGCATGGTCAGGATGAGTGTGGCCAGCATGACATCACTTGTGTTTGGGGTGGGGGGAGCACCTGTGGTGGCCTGAATGCTCTGCCAGAAAACATGGGCTCCCAATCTCCATTTATGGCTGGGACAGCCTCCTGCAACCCTCTGCCATGAAAAACAGAGCTATGGGGGCTGGGGGGAGGGGCAACAAGCGGCTCTCACGAGCTCCGTTTTTGATGGCAGAGGCACCGCGGGCCAGATCTAAGCACTCCGCAAGCCGGATCTGGTCCCCGGGCCTTGGGCTTGACACCTGTGTTATAAAGGCATACGTGGTAGGTAGTTCTCAACCAACAGCCACAATTAGAAGAATTTCTGTTGCTAAGCAACAGCGGTGGTTTTTAAGTGTTGGTTATCACCTTTAAAGCCCTACATTGCTCAGGACCAGCATATCTGCGAGACCGCCTACTGCCACACACCTCCCAACGGCCGATAAGATCCCACAGGTGGGCCTCCTTCAGATGCCGTCAGCCGGACAATGTCAGCTGGCGGGCTCCCGGAGGAGAGCCTTCTCTGTGGCTGCTCTGACCCTGTGGAACCAGCTACCTCAGGGGTCCGGACCTTACCCACTCTCATGGCCTTCAGAAAAGCTGTTAAAACCTGGCTGTTCCAGCAGGCCTGGGGCTGTTAACCTTATTGTTAAGGTCCAGCCCCGATCACAAATGTATGCGTGTTGGGAATTTTTAAATTATTCTTTTATTTTGCTTTTCTTTTTTCTCTTTCTTTGTAAGCCGCCCGGACTCCTCCGGGATTGGGCGGCCTATAAATTTAACAAATAAATAAATAAATAAGTGAATCATGCTCAATTTTACAACTATTTTGCTAAGGTTGTCAAGTGAATTACTTCAGTTGTTTTGACCCTGGGCACTGCAGCGATCACATTTGCTCAATTTTGATCCCATGACCATGGAGGTAAAAACATGTATAATTGTTTCTTTTATTTTTCCTTAAATCCATTTTGTAATTATTATAATCATTCTGAAACATTATACCTCTAGTATTTCACCTGAACTCTTCTTCCAAGCTCTGAAGTAAACCTCAGCGACATGGTTCATCAAGGACCTGGATCAGTAAAATAAAAGTCATAGTACAGTGAACTTTAAAGACACTTATTTAGATTCAGAAGGCATCCAGGTCTTTTCCAATTTCTCCCCTAAGTTAAAATTCTAGTTCAGTACTTTTGAAATCTGGTAGAAAATATAAAACAGTTTGGCTTAAGCCTCAGTTTTTTATTATATTCCCTATGGCCATTAAAACTAAAAATGCTATAAGTTCAAGTCTGTTCAACATCTCACTCTGCATCTTCTAATAACACATTTAATAGCACTAGATTAATATTTTCTAGTATTTGTGAACACATGCTTCCAAAATTTTAGCTCTTCTTCCTACTCACAGTTGAGGTAAACCAGTGGTGGGTTCCGGATCCCATTGCAACCGGTATGGTGCAATGGGGCCAGGCGGCCACCACATGAACATGCTCAGCACACGCATGCGTACTTACCACCCACAAAACTCTGTGACACTCCAGCTGCTCGGCAGAGCATCGCCCAGGCGCCATATGCTCTGTGTGCATGGGCAGAAGCCCTGAACAGCTCAAATACAGGTAAGGCGCGGGCGAGCCCTCTGGAGCACCGTACCAGAACAGTACCTGGTTGCTCCCAGCAGGCATCAGTACACCCGTTCCGAGACATACCGGTCTTATCCCACCACTGAGATAAACCCTGGAAATATCTTGCAAGGCTCCTAAAGAAAGAGCTACGTCTAAAGAAGCATTTGTTACCTTCATACCTTCGCCATTTTAAGCACCCAAACACGTAAAGCGAATCTCTGTGGAGATAGAATACTAAGCATTTTTCTGCAAGTTTTTTAGTGGAGGTTCGTTCTCCGAGCGTGTGGGTTGGTTTCCCAACATCTTGTCACCCAGCTAGGTCACATCTTCAGCAGTTTAGGGGATGTCAGTTTTCTTGTTTTTAAGGTGTGGGTGTGTCAAGTGATGGGTGAGCTGTGAGTCTTCAATGAGCCTTGTGATAAGGACATCATGTCATTGGGAGATGAACTGTTAGTGGGTGGGGGAGGTCTTGTGTGGGTTGGTTGAGGGTCAGAGCTGCCTCTGGTTGAGTGTGGTTGATTTGGATTCTGAAAGGTTCGTAGGCTGGTTGTAGGTCAATGTGTCTATTAATGTGGGTCAACAATGTCTGTTGATGGAATTGCTTGTGGAGTGCCAGGCTTTGATGACCTCACAAACGTGGTGGATGGTGCCATGGCCGATTATTTTTGTGTTGCTCCAATCGAAGACCCTCACTTGACACACCCAGAAGAACACTGACACTGACATCCCCTAAACTCTGCTGAAGATGTTACCTAGCCCGGTAACAAAACATTCGGAAACCAATCCATAAGCTCAGAGAAAGAACCTTCACCCTCTCCCTACACTTGAGCCACAGATATTTGCCACTACTGCAAAGTTATTAGTGTTTCAAATTGGTAAGCAAAGACGGGCATTATACAGATTGCAGGACTTGCCTACAGCTGAGACACCAGAATTTGGGAAACCCCAACTCACTTTATTGGTATATGAGAAACTTACCTAGGAAAACATAGGAGTTGATTTTTAATAGTCCCATGTATCAGCTTAATGAAATCTACATTCCATGTAAAAAGAAAGCTCAAGAATCTTCTTCCCTGAAAAAGTAGCCAGACAACATCACTTAAGTAGATACGAACTCTTTTAAACTCAGCACAGGTAGTCCTCGACTTACAACCATTTGTTTAAGTGACCAAAGTTACAACTGAAAAAAGTAACCTATGACCATTTTTCAGACTTACGACTACTGCAGCATCCCCATGGTCATGTGGTCAAAATTCGGGTGTTTGGCAACTGATATGCATTTATGACAATTGCACTGTCCAGAGGCCATGTGATCACTATTTTTAACCTTTCCAGCTGACTTCCAACAAGCAAAGTCAACGGGGAAGCCAAATTCAACTAATATCCACATGATTCACTTAACAACTGCAGTAATTCGTTTAACAACTGTGTCACCAAAAAATTATAAAATGAGGCACAATTATTATCAATTGCCTTGCTTAGCAACATAAATTTTGGGCTCAGTTGTGGTCATAGGTCAAGGACTATTTCCTACACTGTAGTGTTCATACTGCTTCTGTTTACCTAAGGCTAGAATCCTACATATTAAGGAAGGGGACATATGGATCATTGTCATTGGATTTCATTCTTCAGTGAATATTATTAATACAAGTATCCTTAATTTACAACCAGTTGTTTGACAACTATTTGAATTTATGATGGATCATATCTCAAGACCTAAAATGGACACCTAACATCAAAAACGTCATCAAAAAAGCCCAACAAATAATGTTTTGCACCAGCTCAGGCAGCTCAAACTGCCCAAGGAGTTGCTGATTCAGTTCTACAGAGGAATCATTGAGTCTGTCATCTGCACCTCCATAACTGTCTGGTTTGGTTCTGCGACCCAGCAAGACAGACACAGACTTCAGAGGATAATCAGAACTGCAGAAAAAACAATTGTGACCAACCTGCTTTCCATTGAGGACCTGTACACTGCACGAATCAAAAAGAGGGCCGTGAAAATATTTAGGCCCCTCGCATTCTATTCTATTCTATTCTATTCTATTCCATTCTATTCTACTCTATTCCTCCCAGGCTACTTATGAACTGGGTTTGAAGTTCCAATGGCTGGACTTTCATAAATAAATACCAAATTTGTGGATACACCCACATATATTATATGACATGGAGAAATAACATAGTCTAATTTGGATGCATACATGTACACGGTGAGAAAAACGAATCTTGCAAGCTTAGCAGAGGGATGGCATAGGGACAAAGCTGTTACGGAATCTGATAGTCCTGCTAGAAATACTTCGAAACCTCTTCCCAGAGGGGAGCAACAGAAACAGACCATGAAGTAGGTGTGTGGGGTCTCTAACAATGCTTTGAGCTCTAAGCACATAGCATTTATAACCAGTTTCCTGAATGAGCTTCCTATAATCTTCTCAGCTGTCCTTACCACTCTCTCTGAGACTTTCTCTCTGAGGCATTGCAGTCACCAAACCAATGAGGAATGCAGTTTGTTAGAACGCTCTCTATAGTGCCTCTGTAAAAAATGGCCAAGATAGAAGGAGAAACACGTGTTCTTCTCATCCGACACAGGAAATGCACACGCTGGGTTGTCTGTGGTTATATGATTGCTTTTTGGGTGCTTTGGAACCAGACCGCAATTATGGACGTTTACAGCATCCTGCAGTCACATGACCATAATCTTATAACATTTTTTGGTTGGAGACCAGTGTTTACTTCCAGTTTCAAGCAAAAAATATCCATTGTAAATTATAGGTTCACTTAACAACCTTAGCGTTCACTTAAAACATTTGTTTTAAAACTGCCAAGAATAGGTTGTAAAATTAAGCATAGCCATGTGATGACCCGTTTAACAATCAGCACAACTTATAACCATAATTCTGGGCCCAGTTATGGTCATAACCAAGAACTACCTGTAGGATTACATTGTACAACATGCTGTAGAAAACTTTTAAATATGCTCACAATGAAGTGCATAATTAAAGAAGTTTCTAAAGAACATTAAGCAAATAAAAAAGTAAGCACCTAAAAAGTTACCATATTTTTCAGAATATAAGATGCACCGGAGTATAAGACGCACCAAGATTTTGAAAAGGCAAATTTTGAAAAGTTTTTGCACTCTGCAGACCTCTCAAAAATGGCCCATTTTTCGCAAACACGAAAAGGTTTGTAGAGTGCTCCTGGGGGATGGGCCCCCCCAAAAACGAGCAAAAATGGCCCGTTTTTCGTGAAAATGAGCCTGTTTTTTTTTTTTACAAAAATGGCATGCAAAGCCTTTAGGAGGCTTATAGAGTGCTCCTGGGGGCTGGGGTGGGCAAAATTGAGCAAAAAACGGCTTGTTTTCCATTCATTTCTGCCCTCCTCAGCCCCCATGAACACACTAAAAGCCACCTAAAGGCTATGCATGGCCATTTTGGTGAAGGGTGGGGAAGTTTGTGGGAGGCAAAAAATGCTGTATTTAGTCTATAAGATGCATCCATATTTTCAGCTTCTTTTTGAGGGAAAAAGGTGTGTCTTATACTCCGAAAAATACGGCAGCTTTCTCTTCTTTTTTCAAGAAGGCAGGGAACCCTATCTTGCATTATTCCGACTTTTGATAACATATTTAAACTATATTAAATCTCACACCTCCTTTAAAGTTTATTTTTCAGATATATCTGCATTGCAGGTACTTAATTTATTTAATACATTTATAAGGCCACCCATTTTGATTACATAACTCTTAGTGGCCAACAATTAACAGCAAAATAAAAACAACAAAAATGCAGCCAATAATTAAAAATACAAATAACACAACACAGCATAAAATATCAGCCAATTTTACCCAACGAGTACACCGTTTTGGTGCACACATAAGAAGTTCATGCGCATTTTTAAAAAAAACCAGATTCGTACCTCTTCTTTTTTAATGTAGCCTTGGCTCATAAAGCACCGAAGTAACAAATCTTTAATTTCATTACTCTCGTCTGAGTCATAATCAAAACACAGTAGAACCCGGTGAAGGCAACATAGGCTGGTCAAAACTTCCCCCTAAAGGAGATGAGTAAGATTATTTCATGTCACTGATGAGGCAAGAGACGTAAATCTGCAGAAAGTACAAGGAGGAGGAATGCCAAGTGTTGTGATCACCAGTGATACTCACAATACTCACGCATAAGCTCTGGTTTGGGAGCTGACCCCGTGGAAAGTTCCCATGAGTTGACACTGAACAGCTTCTTGCTGGCATTGCAAATTTTGGAGCCTGGATGCTTTGTTACACTACCCTGGCATATAATTATTCAACCCAAGAGAGATACCGTTTATTATCTACGCATCCATTCCTGCCAATGTTTCTAAAAGCATTTGACTTCCCTCAGATTTATCCAGAGGAAAGAAAATTAATCCTCTGCAAATGATTTGCGGTATACATTGAAATACAAAAGTGGCACTCAAGAGATCTATCTCAAACATATACATATAAATTTAGACACTGAACATATATTGCTTACCGGAACAATTTTATTCCCCAGACTCTTCCTCAGAAGCACCAAAAAAGCAGTTTTCCCAAATTGTTCTTTTTCTTCTAATCCCTTACCCCACCAGCATTCTGAAAGGCGCTGAATTGCTTCCAACAGAGATTTTTCAGAATCCGGTAGTACCGAAAGAATCCCTGTAACAGAGTTAGAGTGTAATCTTCATATGCCTCTAAAGTTTTCCTCTGGCTCTTAGAAATCAAGTCTCTTTATGATAGTCAAAGACCAGTTCATGATGAATCTCTACAGGTGAAACTCGAAAAATTAGAATATCGTGCAAAAGTTCATTTATTTCAGTAATGCAACTTAAAAGGTAAAACTAATATATGAGATAAGACTCATTACATGCAAAGCAAGATAGTTCAAGCCATGATTTGTCATAATTGTGATGATTATGGTGTACAGCTCATGAAAGTAGCCCTTGTTTCGCAACTGTTCAAAGCAGTGGTCACCAACTGGTGGTCCGTGAGAAAATGTTGGTGGTCTGCAGAAAAATTGTTGCATTTATGCATTTTTTATATTGCACTAAATTAGAGATCCTCAAACTATGCCCCTGGGCCAGATATGGACTGCCGAAGCAATTACTCCCGCTCACTGAAGGGATGGGGGTCCTTCAGGCACTTAGTTGGCTGCCTGTTTAGTAGCTCCAGGCTTTCCCTACCTCCTTCCCTGGGAGTCCAGGTACTTCAGTGAGAGGTGTGTGAAACTTCAACCGAGCTCCTCAAAAGGCAGAGTTTGCAGGGGGCCAATCTAGTGCCCCGGCTGCCTACAAGACAAAGATTCATTCTTTGCTGTATTTGAGATTCCTAGCTGCAACGGACAGCAAACCTGGGGTTGACCCTGGGCACTCCTCTCCACTTAACAGGCGGCCAAGCTAAGTGCCTGAAGGACCTCATCCCCTCACTAATTCATATTAGTGGTCCACGGGATTTAAAATTATGAATTTAGCGGTCCCTGAGGTCCGAAGGGTTGATGACCCCTGATTTAAAGTTGTGACAGCAATGGAATGAGTGTTTTAGAGCCAGTGAAGCAATCCTGGCCACTGTAAATGATCATGCTATCCCTACCCGTATGACTACATGTCGGGAGCGGGCGAGTCAGCTTCAGGAACACTTATTAATTTTCACTGTCACATGACTGCAATTTACAATGATTCTGGCCAGTTTGCTGCATCTTTTGCAAAATAAACCCCATCCATTCAAATAAATGGGTTTACTTAACAACTACAGTGTTTGTCTAATGACTGCCACCAAAAAAAAAAAAAAATACTTCCAGTCAAGTGGATGCAATGACTTATCAAGACAACAACTTATGGTCATAATTTGAGCCGTGGTGGTACAGTGGTTAAAGTGCAGTACTGCAGGTTACTTCTGCTAATCACTGGCTGCCAGCATTTTGGCAGATCGAATCTCACCAGGCTCAAGGTTGACTCAGCCTTCCATCCTTCCGAGATGGGTAAAATGAGGACCCAGATTGTTGGGGGCAATAGGCTGACTCTGTAAACCACTTAGAGAGGGCTGTAAAAGCCCGTGAAGTGGTATATAAATCTAAGTGCTATTGCTATAATAGTTTGTGTGTGTTTATCTGTATGTGTGAAAGTAAAAACAAATCGTAGAATTAATTGAGCATATTGATCAATCAGGACTGCATTTTGCATATGTTATAGCAGAATTAAGATATGTTTAGATAGTCATTAACATCTGAGACATCACTATGCCTGTTGTAAAAAAACATATTTAGAAAGTTATTTTAGTGTTAGAATGAATGTAGCTAGATTTACATATTCCTTAAGAAATAGCATGGTTCATCATGCAAGATTAATGCAGTTCTGGATAGATTGGTGTCCAACCAAATCTCCTTGATTCTGAAAAATTAACCATAATGTTTTCCAATCTGAAACTCATTCAATCAAAGGAACATTAAGCTTGAAAATCAGGCCCCTACTCAAAGATTCAAGTGATAAACTCATCAGCAGATTCAGTATTTACGTCAACATTTTAGATTACTACTTGTTATTATGAGAATCTTCAAAACAACAAGAGCTAAGCATTTATGAAGAATATACAATCATTCTAAATTGCACCACTGAAGCACAACCTCAATAAATTAAAAGTAGTTTAAGAAAATATGCAATTCCATGGGGGGAAAACTACAAGCATCAGTCCAGGACTATTGCCAGAGGCATATCTATATTCATCATACCCACAATACATACCATTTAATATCACAGCACATTCTAAAAGGGTTTTGATGTCAGTATCTTCATCTAATGTAGGAATGGATGCAGTAACTATAGTTGCTACACCTTGAATCACAGCTGTAGTTTGCTTCTGAAAATTCAGAGACAATTAAAAAGAGAGATATAGACTTTAAAAAGATACAAAAACATATTTTAAAAAAAGAGAAGCTGCTCAAAAGATCTAACAAACACATTTTTGTAAAATATCTAGCAAATAAGATTTTGAAAGAATTCTTGGCTTGGTGTTATTTGGATATAAATTCATTTATGTTAAAAAAAATATCTAGGTGTGTCCTGTATGGTCAATAAATATTCAATAAAATAAATTCAGATCCAGATTATCTTTGTCATTTTATACTTCCTGTTTTTATGGAGGGTGTTTGTGTGTGAGGATGAATATTGCTTCAAAATCCACCAGAGTTGGGTAGCTATAATAAATTTAAATAAATGAATATAAATATAAATTAAATACCTCTAGGAAGAAAATCAAGGGAATGTCTAATTTAAATGGGCAATAATTAGCTAAATCACTGTTCCAATCCAAAGTAAATCAGTACAGTCATATTATAAGGGGGAAAAAAGTAATTCGTAATTTAATAAACTTATATGCCACCCAATCCCGTAGGACTCCGGGCGGCTTACAAATCAAAGATAAAACAAAAACAAAATAGGGGAAAGACGAGAACAATTTAAAAGGAACACACCATACATTCGACTAAGCTGGGGGATGGACCTCATTCATGGGTCAGCAGCCCCAGGCCTGCCGGAACAGCCAGGTTTTGGTGGCTTTTTGGAAGGCCGCGAGAGTGGAAAGGGTCCGGATCTCTGCGGGTAGATAGTTCCACAAGGCCGGAGCAGCTACAGAAAAGGCTCTCCCCCGAGGGGCTGCCAGCCGGCATTGTCTGGTCGACGGCACCCGGAGGAGGCCCAGCCTGTGAGTTCTTATCGGCCGTTGGGAGGTATGTAGCAGGAGGCGGTCTCGCAGATTGCTTGGGCAATATCTAAAATCCAGAATATGGTCCAGTATATATATATTTTTAGGTTTTTTTTAAATCCCATATTAATTATAATGTGAAAATACATAATCCTCCTTCCTTCTCCTATTTTTCCCCACAACAATACCCCTGTGAGGAGGGTTGGGTCAAAAGAGAGACTGATCTAAAGTCACCCAACTGAGTTTCACACCTAAGGCAGGACTAGAATTCACAGTCTGCTGGTTTCTAGGCTAGTATCTTCACTACTACACCAAAATAATCCTACTTTTAAAAGGACACGTGCACCCAAATGTATAGTAACTAGTATATTCAGGACAAATTACCAGTGCTGCATTTTCTTCAGTTTCCATGCTGTCATCCACCATGCTTTGCCATTCTTCTATGGGATTATCCAGCAAAACCTTGGCTAACAAGTCCTTTAATCTATTCCACAACGTTTCCTTTTGCTTTCTTGATAGCTCTTGAACGAGTTCATGTAGATCAAAGGAATCTGACGCATCATTCTAAAAATATAGGCCAAAGAATAGATTATTTCATACAACACATACACTATATTGTAAAATCAAGTTTGGGCTTTAAAAAGCACCAATTAAAAAAAATATATTTAAAAATAATAGAAACTCTTAAAAAAAACAAAAAAACCTTAATTTTGAGGATTTAAAATTACCATATTTTTCGGAGTATGAGATGCACCTTTTTTCCTCAAAAGAGGCTGAAAATCTGGGTGCGTCTTATACATCGAATACAGCATTTTTTGCCTCCCAAAGCCCCACCCCTTCACCAAAATGGCTGTGCATATTCTTATGGAGCCTTTCAGGGGCTGGGAGGGCAGAAACGGACCATTTTTTGCTTGTTTTTGCACCCCTCCAGGAGCACTCTGTGCAAGCTCCCCCCCAAGGCTATTCACGCCTTTTAAAAAAACAGGCCCGTTTTCACAAAAAATAAGCCGTTTTTGGGAGGTTTGCAGAGTGCAAAACCTTTTTCTTCCCTTTTGGAAAGCTCTTTAACTGATTGATGAGATTTACATTGATCAAGTGCTGTGCCAGCAGAAACAAAGTCTTAGGTGCTGCAGATTGTCAGCAATTTCCTTTTCCAGCACATGGATAAATACACCTGGAAACATCTACCTACGTACCTACTCTCTCCCACTCTCTCCCTAATACCTACTGTATTTCTCTCTCCCCCCTCTAGCTACCTACGTACCTACATACCTACCTATTCTTTCTCTCGCTCTCCCTACCTACTGTATTTCTCTCTCTTTCTCTCCCTCTCTATCCCTCTACCTTGGTGCGTCTTATACTCCGGTGCGTCTTATACTCCGAAAAATATGGTTCATCCCTACAATTACAAACGTCCACTTGGATGATCTCTCTTGCAGACAATCTTTGACACAACCAGGATCAGAATTTCCATTGTTAGGCCAGATGGTTGTTAAGCGAATTGCACCTAATTTTGTAATCTCACCATGGTTGTTAAGCGAATCACTGCAGTTATTAAGTGAATCCAGATCCCCCCACGTTGCTTGTTAGAAGCTGGCTGGGAAGGTTACAAATGCTGATCACATGACCCCAGGGATACTGCAACAATAATAAATACCTGTCCATTCCCAATTATCCAAATTTTGATCAAAGGGAATGCTGCAGTGGTTATAAATGCAAGGACCAATTATAAGTATCTTTTTTCACTGCGGTTGTAAGTTTGAGCGATTTCTAGACAGCATCGCCAACAGATGGATTCGTAAGTCTCTGACCAATCACAATCAACATCCACTCCTTAATGGAACTGCATCTACATGGAGAGAAATATGCAGTGGAGTATCTGAAGCCTCTGTCTTAGGCCTAGTACTCTTCAATATTTTCATTAATAATTTAGACCAGAGGATAGAAGGTGAACTCATCAAATTTGCAGACAACACTAAGCTGGCGGGAATAGCCAACACTCCAGAAGATAGGCTCAAGATATAGAAAGATTTTGACGGACTTGAAGACTGGGTCGATCTAACAAAATGAAATTCAATGGCAACAAAAGTGAAGTTCTACATTTCGGAAAGAAAAACCAAATTCACAGGTATAGAATAGGTGTCAGCTGCTGGGCTCCACTGGGATCACTGCAGATGGGGACTGCAGCCAAGAAATTAAAAGATGCTTGCTCCTGGGGAGGAAAGCTATGGCAAATCTAGACAGCATACTAAAAATCAGAGACCTCACCCAGCCAACAAAAGTGCATATAGTCAAGGCTATGGTTTTTCCAGTTGCAATGTATGGCTGTGAAAGTTGGATCTTAAGGGAGGCTGAGCGCCAAATAGCTGAGGTCTCTGAACTATGGTGCAGGAGAAAACTCTTGCGAGTCCCTTGGACTGCAAGGCGATCAAGCAGGTCAGTCGTAGAGGAAATCAACCTTGATTGCTCTTTAGAAGGCCAGATCCTGAAGATGAAACTCAAATACCGTGGCCACCTAATGAGAAGGAAGGACTTTGTGGAGAAGAGCCTCATGCTGGGAAAGACAGAGGGCAAAAGAAGAAGGGGACGGCAGAGGAGGTGGCTGGATGGAGTCACCGAAGCAGTCAGCATGAGCTTAAATGGACTCCAGAGGATGGTAGAGGACAGGAAGGCCTGGAGGAACATTGTCCAAGGGGTTGCAATGGGTCGGACACAACTTCGCAACTAACAAAAACAATGAATTCAAATTTAGACTTGGTTTAATGTCAGAGTTCCAAGCAATGCACCCATTAAAATCAGAACCCCAAGGCAGGTAGGTTCCTCAAAGGACATGCTAATTGAATACATCATATCAGCACAACCGGTAAAAACCAACTCTGAAAGTCCCCACGGTTTTCACCTAATTAAAAGAGTAAAACTTTACCCCCTCCCCAATGTCATCAGTCACATGGTCCAATGAATATAGCTAGCAGGCTCCTCTCGTCCTTCACCAGCCATCTGTTATTATGACCTTGGTTCCCACAGGAAAACTTTTTATTTTGACTGTAAGCTGGGCTACCCACTTCCCCACTCCCTTCCCTCTCTCAGGCTTCATGGCAGCACAAGATGGCTTCAGCCAGGTTCGCTTCAGAGATGACAGCAGGTGGTATCTGGCTCAATAATAGTAACTGAAAGAGAGACAATCACTTAAAAATGTGCCAGTACTGTACTGCAGCTGCCAAAAAAGCCAAAGCAGTCCTAGGCTGAATAAACAGAGGGATAAAATCAAGATCACGTGAACCGTTAAGATTACTTTATAATGCTTTGGTAAGACCACACTTGGAAAATTGCATCTAGTTTTGGTCATACAATATAAAAAAAGATGTTGAGGCTCTAAAAGAGTGCCGAGAAGATCAACAAAGATGATTAGGGAACTGGAGGCTAAAAAATACAGGTTGCAAGAACTGGGTATGTCTAATTTAAAAGAACTGCGGTGAACATGATAGTGGTGTTCCAATATCTAAGGGGCTGCCATAAAGAAGAGGGGATCAACTTATTATCCAAAGCACGTGAGGGCAGGAAAAAGAAGCAATGGATAGGAACTAATCAAGGAGCAGAACAACCTAGAACTAAGGAGAAATTTCCTGACGGTTGGAACAATTAATCAGGGAATTGTTTGCTTTCAGAAGTTGTGGGTCTTCTAACCCTGAAGGTGTTTAAGAGATTGGACAACCATTTATTTGTCTGAAATAGTATAGACAAATACTATAGAGTCTCCTGCTTGAGCAGGAGGTTAGATTAAAGGCCTCCAAGGTCCCTTCCAACTCTATTATTCTGAGGACCACCTGCATAAGATGGAAAGATGAAAGACAACAAAACTGGGTCTTAACAAAGCAATACTAAAAGGTAAAGGTTCCCCTCGCTAGTTGTTCCTGACTCTAGGGGGTCGTCTCCATTTCAAAACCAAAGCGCCAGCACTCTTCAGCATGACTAAATTCCAAATGCGCACGGAACGCTGTTACCTTCCCACCAAAGGTGGTTCCTATTTTTCTACTTGCATAAGCTCCAGAAATAACAGGAGCTTACTGCATTACACGGCGCTAAGGATTCGAACCTCTCAACTGCAGACCTTCTGATTGACAACTTAGTGTCTTAGAAAAGACCAAAAGAAATATAACTATCTGCTGAAGTTGTTACTTTGTCTATCAATGCTATCTGGATGAATATGATTAATGATAAAATAAAATCCTAACAAAAAGAAGATTGAATGGAAATGCTTCTTTTTGAACAACAAAAGTATAATATCTAGAAAAAAATCATTTCAGGAAATCATCACTTATGCCAAAAAGCATTCTTCAGTAGCAGCTTTCTTTTTCTAAAATAACATCAACTAATTTGTTTGGTTGATCTTTTCTATTGAATATAAGCCTATCAGCAACTTAAATCTAAATATACACTTAAATCAAGTAATGATCCTATTTTTTCTTAATATTTATTTTCATTGTATTTTGTTATTATGAACTTCAATAAAACACACGGGGAGGGGAGAAATGATTTTCCCCAATGGCTATTTTATTACCTATAAATTATCGATTTGCAAAACCGTTTATGTTTTTATAGGATGGTTTCTTTGGTCTTCAGATTTAAGGGTAAGCTGGAAAAAAGCCTAACTTAAGTACAAATAAGATTCAAAAGCAATTACAAAGTATGGCTGGCCAAAGATCAAAAAGAAAAGATGGTTGCAAAAAGGGGGTGTTCTGATCTTAAAACTCTAGAGAAGTTTAAAAAAAAACTGGAGCATTGGGAAAGACTTTTTAGCCCTTAACTCTAATGCAGCGTTTCTCAACCTTGTCAACTTGAAGATGTCTGGACTTCAACTCCCAGAATTCCCCAGCATTCGCTGGCTGGAGAATTCTGGGAGTTGAAGTCCAGACATCTTCAAGTTGACAAGGTTGAGAAACACTGCTCTAATATAACATGTAGGAGGAGAAAATTCTGAAGGAAGAAGGAAAAATGATGAAGGATAGGGACAGGAAAGGCTAAAAGACCTGAGGTGCCAGTAGGATATGGGCAAAAAAGTCAAGGTGTTGCCACAATGGTGATCAAAACTCCACCTGTTATTTTTTATATGGGTAAACAAGGTTGACTTTCTTCTCCCCTCCAATTCTGGACACAAAACGTTTGGCCATATTTACTTACATGAAGTTGGATGAAATGCAAAAACTCTTCTATGGAATCGTTATGCACAGCCTTTAGGAAAGCCTCACGTTTTGTCATGGTATACTATTTGCAGTTCACAGACGTCTAGGGGGGGAAATATTGTAACAAACAATAGCACAATTAAATGAATTGCAATTCAACCAAATTTCTAATTTCATAGGACACAAAGTTTATTACCAGATCAAGATTTCAGTTCTAAGGTTGTGAAAATACACCTCAAAATGAATTTAAATAACTTTTGAGTATTAAATTTAGTAAACAGCCAGCTGGTCAGCCTTCAGACAAATGGATTTTAATTGAATTGAATTGAATTTTATTATTTATATGCCGCCTTTCTCCGGGAGGACTCAGGGCGGCGAACAATTCAAAAGGGGAAAAAGGGGAACATAAAACGAATACAAATAATTAAAATAAGCAAGAGTCACACAATCATACAAGTCGGGAGGGGAGGGAACTCATCACCCCCAAGCCTGCCGGCAAAGCCAGGTTTTGACGGCTTTTTGGAAGCTTGGAGAGAGGTGAGGGTCCAAATCCCTGCAGGGAGTTCATTCCAGAGGGCCGGAGCTGCCACAGAGAAGGCCCTCCCCCGGGTAGTAGCCAGATGGCATTGGCTAGTAGATGGAACCTGGAGGAGGCCAACCCTGTGAAATCTAATGGGTCTGTGGGAGGTAATTGGCAGAATTCCTAACAATCCCTGGAAATTTTCCACAAATACCTAAAAAAAAAGGTTTATGTCATTAAGCCTGGAATTGGTGAGTTGCCAAGAAATCTGTTACTGCTGCCCTCTCTTTCCCTTTTAATCATAATACTGATTTTTTTTTAAATTTAACATTTTATTATATGCATCCCAGAGCCGCATTTTGAAATGGGCGGCCATATAAATGTGATGGAGTCCTTCATTCTCTTTGATTGTTTTCTTGCATTAGTCAACCAGATACCATCGTCAGCATCACCATCATCATTTCCATCATCAATATTGGAAGATGAAATTCATATATCAGGAAGAAGCCAAGGTTAAGAATGGCTCTACCAAAAGATAAAAATAAAACTCATAGTATTGGCTCCATCCAAGACAGCCACTAGTTTTCAAAAAACAACAACAACAACAACCCACCAAATACTGTGTAACTAGCACTTACCATATGCTAAGTGAAGAAGGAAGCAACTTCTTGGGATTGCACTTCAAAATTTTGCAAGTTTTGAGGATAATGGGATCTGGGGTTCTATATAGACAGAATCATCTGCCGTGGAGATCCAGTGGATCACTATCTGACAGAAACCTCTTCCTGATGTGATTTGAGACAGTGTCACCAATCAAACTGTATGGAAAAGAAATAATAAAAGATGATCAGGGAACTGAATCACACTGGGGAGACGTTAAATTCACATCCCAGGCACCACGAAACTCTTCTCCGTCTCCCCCTCTCCTATATCAATACCCATAATCCGAGACCTTCACATGCCTGCCGTAGTAGTAAACTCAAGCACACTCACCCGCTTTCCTGCTTCGCGTTGCAGGTTCTTGAAGCCTAGAAACTTGAGCGCCTTTTATTTGCAGGATCTCGAGAGAGACGCTCCTTACCCCAGCCACCTCTGGCGTCCGTTCAAACATACGATATTTTCCGATGGACAGAGGCTGGCTGGCTCACTTCTCGGCTTTACAGTCATCGATTCGATTTGGCGCTTCCGAAGCCAGATTCAAATTCTCCCGCGGCTGGCACCGGTAAATGACTCTTACTGAGCATGCGCGCACAACTTGACTCTACTGCCCTGCAAGAGGGCAAGCGAAGGCTTTCTGCGCATGCGCACTTGGGTATTTATTGTTATTTATTTATTTACTTACTTACTTGCCTTATTTTTGCCGGGCGCTGTTGCAGATGACGTTTTATTGCTTAAGCCTGCCTTCCCCACGATCAGGGCCCTCCGGATGGGATGGATTACAACTCCTATGATCCCCATGCTGGAATGCAAGCCAGAAATGTACAACAATAAGAAAGAAAAAAACCTGCACTATTAATTTGGGACGAATTGTGCCATGTATCAACGCTTTGCTCAACTTTGGCAACTTTAAGACGGGCGGACTTCAGCTCCCAGAATTCCTCAGTTAAGTTCCCCAGACTGCACTTCTATTTTTTCTTTTGCTTTTTAAAAAAAATAGATCTCAACACTGTCCGTGGTGATTCTGGTCAATAAAGACAGCGCCAGGGATTGATAAATTGATTTGTGACTCAGGCCAGATTCCCACTTTTAGCTTATTTTATACTGGTAAATAACGTGTGGCAGACAATATGACAAAGTCTTATCAACAGAAGGATGACAACTAGACACCTATGTTGGTATCTTCCAATGTAGAAACCTCCAAAACCTCCAATCTGAATTGTACAATATTTGCAGAATGAGGTTTTGCTCAAATAATGCATTCTTGGTAAATCAGTGGATAGTTGAAAATCAATTACGTAAAGGTGTTGGCTCGGTTTGTCTTTGTGTGTCTGTCTATCTGTCCCATCAGCAGGACATTCTTTGTAAAGAACATCATAGGATCAAATCAGATGAAAATGAGCCAGATACAGCTAGGAGCTGAGTAGAAAAATTCATCTCTGTTTAGTGACTGCCTCAGATAATGACCACTTGCTGTTATGACAGTGATGATCAGATGTATGAATTTTGCAAGTCTGTTCAGCAAAGGAAAGGGAGATCATAAGCACAGAAGTGATTACCTTGCTTAATGACCACATGCCAGTCTAAATTGTGGTCACTAAATGAGGACTACTTATTCCCCCTGTCTAACCCAATGGGAGCACTGTTGGACAGGAACATGGAATGTTGCTGGTCACTCCTTTCTAAGCCTGCTTCTTCCCTCCCTCCCGAGTGGGACACATTTGTCCTCTTCTGCTTTTTTCTATCAAACGGATGGACAGATAGCAGGGATATCTTGATATATTTTTTTTGACACTCCACAGATACCCCTGCAAAAGAGTCCTAAGTCCTTTTACTTCCTTTCTTGCCAATTTCTGTTGGATTGGAAAATATTTGTTTAGCAAAACAAGTAGCAAATTAATGATGGCATAAATTAAACTGCAATCTTATAAGTTTTTGTCTTAGCGGGATATGTGAGCACTAATCCTATCCATTCAGGCAAACCACTGCAAAATGCCCAAGCACAAAGACAACAAAATATAATGTCTGAAAAGGTATAATATTTAAGGAGCTGCAAAACTGATTTTCTTTATGTATTAAGCTACACATACGCGCACACACACACACACACACAAGCTCTCCCACCAGGAGATCCAAGAATGTGTATTTTGTCTGGAAAGCAGCTATCAGCAGTATGCCTGTTGGGTAAAAATCAGATATGAAGAGATAATGGCCAGAATGATTTTTCTGCATGGTGTTTGCAGAAACAGCATGATACAATGCTTCATGAACTTACTATCCAAGCATCAGTTTTTATAATGTGTCCATGTACATCAACAATTTTGCAGTCTTCCATTTTTCACGTTGTTTGGAATTATGAGTGGCTTTTAGATGAATCTCACCCTTCCTATCTGGCTCCTATCAAATCTAGTGAAAGTAGTCTTTTGAGTTCCATTCTCACAAAGGTTGCCGAAAAACCACAGATGCATTTTTGCTTGCAGGCCATCAATCCCTCTTTTTCGTTTCCTTAACCAAGTTCTCTTCCTAGTTCACAATGAGGTTAAAACACCTCAGAACAGTGTAGGGGGTAAACTTTGTGATTTTGTATATCATTCACAGCTTCTAGTAAAGGAAATGATATTAAGTTACTCTTTTATAAAATGTTAAAAGGTTGCTTTTGTATTCTTTTACAATGTGAAATGCATAAGCCATTATATTCTTGCCTAAAATGTGTAATACATTATTGTGTTTTTGCTAACCACAAAATGTGTTCAATAAACAGGACAAGATAACCTTTGTTATTCCAAGCCGTTTACAGGTGCTTATGTACAAGTTAGATAGGAAGCCATCTGCTCAGACGAAAGGCACCAGAAAAAACAAATAAGAGATAGGGGCCGCTCAAGAAATTGTCAATTGACCCTTTAGAATATGGAATGATGAAAGAAATGATATAAATGAATGAGCAAGAAGGGGAGAAGTTTCTTACGAGTAGAGTCTATAAAATGTATTATTTGAATGCTATACTTTGTTCTCCTTGTACTCAATCCACTTGGGAAGAGACTTGGAGGCCACCTTTGCAAACGCTTTTTATTTTTCTGTAAATAAACCTTTCTGAATTGTGAACCAGACTTGTCTCTGTGTTGTGAGGATTTAATAATTGGGAATAAAATTAAAATATTGCCATTGTGACATTAGATAACAGCTGAAGTCATTTGATTATACTAGGCATGTCAAACTCATGTCATCACGGCAGCATCACATGACGTATCAGGACTTTTTCTCCTTCACTAAACTGGGCATCGGCGTGGCCAGTATGTGACGCATCCAGCCCATGGACTGGGAGTTTGACTGCCCTGGATTATACCAACCACAGATAGTCCACAACTTACTATTTATTTAGCAACCTTTCAAAGTTACAATGGCACTGTAAAAAGTCCTCACACTTACAACCTTCAACAGCATTCCCAAAGTCCCATGGTCAAAATTCAGGTACTTATCAACCAGGACAATTGCCACGTTCCATGTGATCTACCATTTGCATTCTTCCCAGCTGGCTTCCAAAAAGCAAAGTCAATGGAAAAAGTTGGATTCCCTTACTGGCCTCATAATTCACTTACCGTATATACTCGAGTATAGGCCGACCCGAATATAAGCCGAGGCACCTAATTTTACCACAAAAAACTGGAAAAGTTTTTGACTCGAGTATAAGCCTAGGGTGGGAAATGCAGCAGCTACCGGTAAATTTCAAAAATAAAAATAGATACCAATAATGTTTTTGAATATTTATTTCAAAGAAAAACAGTAAACTAGCGGTGTATTCAATGAAATACTTCACTCACCTCATGATGCTGATGTCCCGCTGTGATGATGATGTCCCGTGCAGCCGCGGGAGCGATGTCCCGCCTCCTATGACACACGGCACAGTGATTCCTATCATTGGATCACTGTACCAGAGGAGGTGGGACATCGCTATGTGGCTGCTTGCCATAACAAGGAGGAGGTGGGACATCGTTGCAGAGCGGCAGGAGGGGGAGGAAGGGGAATCATAAGACAGCCCTGCATTACATTAGAACGTGAGGAGGGGGATGGTGCGGTGCGCGCTGCGCGGCAAACTGACACAGAGGGAGGGGAAACTCACAGGGGCGCCGGGCCATTCACGAGCCTCACCCAGCGGCATGGCCCCGCCCCTTTTTCTCCTCCATTTCGGGCAAATTTTTCACTGACTCGAGTATAAGCCGAGTCGGCTTTTTTCAGCCCAAAAAGTGGGCTGAAAAACTAGGCTTATACTTGAGTATATACAGTAACTGCAATGATTTGCTTAACTGTGGCAAAAAAAAGTCATAAAATTGGACAAAATTCACTTAACTGCATTGCATAGTAACAGAAACTTTAATTCCAACTATGGTTTTAAGTCAAGTACTACCTGTAACAAGAAGGCTGGTTGGGAAAATAGGTTTGTTTACATCACTGCTAAGTTTTTATTTCCTCTGTGGAAATGTTCTTATTTTGGTACTACGTTTGTTTTGTTTTCAGCATGTACTGTGCTGATTCTTTTTCTCTACTTCTATTTTAAATTTCTTTTCTTTTAAAGTGTCAGAGTAATTAAACTTACCCAATGTCATTGTGCTCTACATAGCTTTTGAAAAGTATAATTTTCCCTTCTGGGAATATTGCATGATTCATCTGTGTTTTCTTTTTTTTTTAATTGCAATAACGTTAGTTCAAAACATGATTCATCAGCTTTGAATAGCGGATGGACAGCCCTGAAGGATTATGTGTCAGGACTGTTGACCTAAAATTGGCTGATGCATAGATGAAAATAATATCTAATTTATGAAAAAATGTCAAGATTCCCTCCTTTCTTTTTTATTTATTTGTTTGGTAGTAATTTAAGCTGGAAAGTATGGCTGGTTTACATTTGTGCTGTCTTTTGAGGGAGAAACTATTTTTGTAGATTCAGTGTTGACAATAGATGTCACATCCGCAGCCCAAATTAAAGACAGAAAATCATTCATTAGCTAAAACTTTTCTCCTCTATGTTCATGGGGATAATTGTTATTTACTACACCCTGCAGCGCCATCTAGTGCTATATTTGAATTACTCAAGTGACAGAAGAAATTCTCCATTTCCAAATGCAGTGTCAAGCATTATGTGCAATCAAATATGAAGCAAAATCTAACACTTAAACCATATACTGACCATCCATTAGGAAGAATTTTTTTCTTTTGTATTTAAAATATTTTCATAGATTAAAATATATCTTTTACAAGGATGCGGAGTCAGTTTCCTATGCATGGGAATAGAGATATTTCAAAGAGACATTGAATCAGCCACTGATTTTAAGGTATATAGCATACCTTTTATTTTCATTGTACAATTAAATACAACAAAATTTGTTATAATTGTGATGATTCCGATGTGTAATTTTAGCAGCCCACCTCCCACTGATCTGTAGATATGGGACCAAAACAGAACTGAGAAAACAATATGAGCACTGAAGAACAATAAAACACCTGGACCAGGAGTGAAATTCAGCAGGTTCTCACAGGTTCTGTACAACCAGTAGCGGAAATTTTGAGTAGTTTGGAGAACCGGCAAATATCATCTCTGGCTGGCCCGAGTCGGATGGAGATGGAGATTTTGCAATATCAATCCCCCAGGAATGGGGAGGGAATGAAGATTTTTGCAGTGTATACACACACACACACACACACACACAATAGCAGATTTGGAAGGGACCTTGGAGGTCTTCTAGTCCAACCCCCTGCCTACGCAGGAAACCCTATACCATTTCAGACAAATGGCTATCCAACATCTTCTTAAAGACTTCCAATGTTGGGGCATTCACAACTTCTGGAATCAAGTTGTTCCACTGATTAATTGTTCTAACTGTCAGGAAATTTCTCCTCAGTTCTAAGTTGCTTCTCTCCTTGATTAGTTTCCACCCATTGCTTCTTGTTCTACCCTCAGGCTCCCTGGAGAATAGTTTGACTCTCTGTTCTTTGCGACAATCCCTGAGATATTGGAACACTGCTATCGTGTCTCCTCTTGTCTTTCTTTTCATTAAACTAGACATACCCAGTTTCTGAAACCGTTCTTCATATGTTTTAGTCTCCAGTCCCCTGATCATATTTTGTTGCTCTTCTCTGCACACTTTTCTACATCGTGGTGATCAAAACTGAATGCAGTATTCCAAGTGTGGCCTCACCAAGGCATTATAAAGTAATGTTAACACGTCACGTGGTCTTGATTCTATCCTTCTGTTTATGTAGCCTAGAACCGTGTTGGCTTTTTTGGCAGCTGCTGCACACTGCTGGCTCATCTTTAAATGGTTGTCCACTAGGACTCCAAGATCCCTCTCACAGTTACTACTATTGAGCAAGGTACCACCTATATTGTACCTGGCATTTTGTTTTTCTTGCCTAAATGTAGAACCTTACTCTTTTCACAATTGAATTTCATTTTATTAGATAGTGCCCAATGTTCAAGTTTGTCAAGATCCTTCTGTATCTTAAGCCTGTCTTCTGGAGTGTTGACTATTCCTGCCAGCTTGGTGTCATCTGCAAATTTGATGAGTTCCCCATTTATTCCCTCATCCAAATCATTGATGAAGATGTTAAAGAGTACTGAGCCTAAAACAGAGCCTTGGGGTACTCCACTGCATACCTCCCTCCATGTAGATGCAGTTCCATTGAGGACTACACATTGAGTGCAGTTGGTCAGCCAGTTACAAATCCATCTGGTGGATCTGTCTAACCCACATTCTTCTACTTTATCTAGTAGTAGGTTATGGTCTACCTTATCAAATGCCTTACTGAAGTCCAAGTAAACTATATCGATGGCATTCCTCTGGTCCACTAATTTTGTCACTTTGTCAAAGAATGCAATAAGATTAGTTTGGCATGATCTGTTTTTGACAAATCCATGTTGGCTTTAGGCTATTACTTTGTTTACTTCTAGGTGTTCACTAATTTGTTGCTTAATTATCTTTTCCAGAATCTTTCCTGGTATTATTTATTTATTTATTTATTATTATTAACATTTATAGGCCGCCCTTTTCCCTGAGGGGACTCAGGGCGGCTTACATAAAATCAAGGGAGGGATATACAAACAATAACGTAGACAAACATAGAATAAAATAATGAGCAACATTCATTCATCATTCGGGAGGGGCAATTATCTTTGTCCCCAGGCCTGATGGGCTAGCCAGGTCTTAAGGGCTATGCGGAAGGCCTGGACGGTGGTGAGAGTACGAATCTCCACGGGGAGATCGTTCCAAAGGGTCGGAGCTACTACTGAGAAGGCTCTCCTCCTTGTAATTGCCAGCCGGCACTGGCTGGCAGATGGAACTCGGAGGAGGCCCAATCTATGAGATCTAATTGGTCGCAGGGAGGTAATTGGCAGAAGGCGGTCTCTCAAGTACGCAGACCCACTACCATGGAGGGCTTTGTGGGTGACTAGTAGCACCTTGAAGCGCACCCGGAGATCAACAGGTAGCCAGCGCAGCTCGCGGACGATAGGTGTTATGTGGGTGAACCGAGGTGCACCCACGATCACTCGCGCGGCCGCGTTCTGGACTAGCTGAAGTCGCCGGATGCTCTTCAAGGGCAGCCCCATGTAGAGCACATTGCAGTATTCCAGCCTAGAGGTCACAAGGGCCCGAGTGACTGTTGTGAGGGCCTCCCGATTCAGGTAGGGTCGCAACTGGCGCACCAGGCGAACCTGGGCAAATGCCCCCCTGGTCACAGCCGTCAGATGGTGGTCAAAGGACAGCTGTGGATCCAGGAGGACTCCCAAGTTGCGAACCCTCTCTGAGGGGTGTAGAATTTGACCCCCCAGCCTGAGCGATGGAGTACTGGTCGAATTGTTGGGAGGGAAGCACAACAGCCACTCGGTCTTTTCCGGGTTGAGTACAAGCTTGTTAGCCCTCATCCAGTCCATAACAGCCTCAAGGCCTCGGTTCATCACGTCCACCGCTTCATTGAGTTGGCACGGGGCGGACAGATACAACTGGGTATCGTCCGCATATTGATGGTATCTTATCCCGTGCCTGTGAATGATCTCGCAGATTGTTGGGGGCAATATGCTGACTCTCTGTAAACCGCTTAGAGAGGCCTGAAAGGCCTATGAAGCGGTATATAAGTCTACTGCTATTGCTATCTCACCCAGCGGTTTCATGTAGATGTTGAATAGTAGGGGGGATAAGACCGAACCCTGCGGCACCCCATATGTTAGGGGCCTAGGGGTCGATCTCTGCCCCCCCACTAACACCGACTGCGACCTGTCCGAGAGGTAGGAGGAGAACCACCGCAGCACAGTGCCTCCCACTCCCACCTCCCGCAGTCGTCGCAGAAGGATACCATGGTCGATGGTATCGAAAGCGGCGGAGAGGTCAAGGAGAACCAGGATGGAGGGATGACCTCCATCTCTGGCTCTCCAAAGATCATCGGTCAATGCGACCAAAGCGGTTTCTGTGCTGTAACCGGGTCTGAAGCCTGACTGGAAGGGGTCGAGATAACTTGCTTCCTCCAAGGACCGCTGAATCTGGAAGGCCACCACCTTCTCAACAACCTTCCCAAGAAAGGGAAGGTTGGAGACTGGACGGTAGTTGTTAAGAACAGCTGGATCCAAGGATGGCTTTTTCAGGAGGGGTCTCACCACCGCCGCTTTTAGCGCGGCGGGGAAGTTCCCCTCCTGAAGAGAGGCGGTAACAACCGCCTGGATCCAGCCTCGTGTCACCTCACTGCTGTTAACAACAGCCATGAGGGACACGGGTCCAGTACACAGGTGGAGGCACTTACAGCCCTAATGGCCTTGTCCACATCCCCAGGGGCAACATCCTGAAACTCAACCCAGAGGTGGTCTACTTCATCCTCTTGTGCCTCGGCTGGAACTGCAGAGATGGAGTCCAAGTCCGACTGAAACCGAGCAATTTTGTCCGCTAAGAATTGGGCATAATCCTCAGCTCTGCCCTGTAAGGGTTCCCCCGCTTCCCTCCTATTTAGTAGGGAGCGGGTTATCCTAAACAGGGCGGCTGGGCGGGACTCAGCGGACGCAACCAAGGTGGCTATATGAGATCTTTTCGCTGCCCTAAGTGCCCTGGTGTATTCCTTGGTGCTGATGGTTACCATTGCTCGGTTCGATTCGGACTTATCGGACCTCCATAGGTGCTCTAGGCATCTCCTCCGGCGCTTCATCTCCCGGAGTTCCTCGGTGAACCAAGGAGGTCTCCGGGATCCGCCGCCTCGGAGGGGCCGTAGTGGCGCAATCCGGTCAAGGGTCTCCGATGCCTCCGAGTGCCAGGCAGCAACCAGAGTCTCTACCGGACTGTGGGCGAAAGTATCAGGGATGACCCCAAGCTCCGTCTGGAACCTTAACGGCTCCATAAGTCGCCTGGGGCGGAACCACCTGGTCGGTTCCTCCTCCCTACAGTGGGGGTTTGGTCTCCGGAAGTCAAGCCTCAGTAGGCAGTGGTCTGACCACGACAGGGGTATGATGTCGTTACCCCTCAGACCAAGATCACAAATCCACTGCTCCGAGAGAAATACGAGGTCGAGCATGTGACCCGCTGAATGGGTTGGGCCCCGGATTACTTGGGTCAAGCCCATGGCCGTCATGGAAGCCATGAACTCCTGCGCTCCATCAGAGTGTTCACCGAGCGACGGCAAATTGAAGTCCCCCAGGACCATCAGCCTAGGGAACTCAATTGCCAGCTCGGCTACCGACTCGAGGAGCGAGGGGAGGGCTGCTGCAACGCTGTTGGGAGGCAGGTACGTTAACAGCAGACCCACTTGACCCTTGAGGTCCAACTTTACCAGCAGAGACTCACACCCAACAAGCTCCGGAGCAGGGACCCTACGAGGAACTAATGACTCCCGGATAACAATAGCCACACCCCCACCCCTTCCCTGGGCTCTCGGCTGGTGCAGCACCTGAAATCCTTCTGGGCACATCTCTACGAGGGGGACTCCTCCCTCTGGGCCCAGCCAGGTTTCAGTAATACATGCCAGGTCTGCCCTCTCGTCTAAAATTAAGTCCCGGACGAGAGGAGCTTTATGTACTACAGACCTGGCATTTAGCGACAGCAGCCTGAGTCCAGGGTCCTGATTACTTGCGCCATCTGGTCTCGGAGTGGGACTCATAGGGCCGGAAGGAGGGATCTCTGTAATGTAGCGAACCCTCCTTCCCCGGTAATGGCCTGCCCTAAAGTCCCCGCCATATCTGCCCCTCCCTGTTACGACCATGATACTCCGACCCTCTCCCGTGTCTCTGGTCCCCTCAACCACCCCCATGGCCCCCGCATCCCCCGGCAGGTCCTCCGAATCATACATACCCATGCACTCCCCCAAGCAATCCCCACGTAAGAGTTAAAACACAAAAATTACAACAATATAATAGTAAAAAGTGGGACATTCATTCATCTCATACGTATCCCATGCATATCCCATACAAAGAGAAGAAAAAAGATGAAAGAAAAGGAGGAAAAGAAAATAAATTGCGCAGTTGATTAAAAATGCGAGATCAGATAACATAACTGGCTCTCAGTGTTCAAGGTGGTTGAAGTGGCTGGAGACCAGTTACAGTTCAGATAAAGTATATGGGGGAGTATCTTATATCCCCCCTCTTCTTCTGTAAATTTATAAAGGTTCAACCGGCCGGAACAGTCCAAGATGGTAAAGGGTTTTCTTGTGCAGGCACTGTCCAGGGCGATGCCACAAGGGTAGCCACAGAAAGTAGTAATAGTGACAATAATCCAGGCCAGATGGAAATGTGCCAACAAGCCTAGGAATCCAGAGGCCGTGGCAGAAAAAGGCCGGATGTTGGAATGCCACAATAAGAGATAGTCCACAGGGGGAAGCCTCACAACAGTGGGGGCAGGCAAAGATGGAATCGCTTCTGTGGGGCCACCTGACCAGGCAGGAGCGGAGGAGGGGGGGCAGAGACGGGGCGAAGACGAAGCCAAACGGGGGGGAGAGCCATCCGGAGGGACTGCCACGGCACCAGGCAAAGCCAGCCGCCCAGCTTCCTCAGTCCCAACAGTAGTTCTGACTGTCCACTCTCCCTCCGAAGCAGCAATAGTCCGGCAAAGCCCCCAAGAGACACAGCCAACACGCTCACCCTCAGCAATGTTCTTATTAGTCCGCTCTCTCTCCGAGATAATGGCGGCCGAGCAGAGCCCCCAGAAAGCGCTGCCAACAGTTCCAATAATTCCTCCGTCCGTCCGCTTACACTCCGGGGCGATGGTAAACAGAGAAAGTCCCCAGGAGGTGCAGCTAGCAACACGAGGACACCGAAACCTTTAAAAAACGCTGAGGGACGTCGCCGCCAGAGAAAGACGCCGAAGTACGCTACCGCCGTTCTCAGCGTGGCCTCGCCTCCCCCACCGCCGGGCAACACACATTGATGTCAGGCTGATAGGTCTATAGTTTCCTATATCTATTTTTCCCCCCTTTTTTGAAGATGGGAACCACATCAGCTCTTTTCCAGTCCTCTGGCAGTTCCCCGATTCTCCAGGATCTCTGAAAGATATAGTTCAGTGGTTCTGAGATCTTGTCTGCCAGTTCCTTCAGAACCCTGGGGTGTAATCCATCCGGTCCTGGTGATTTGAACCCGTCTAGGGTAGACAGGTGCTCACTTACCATTTCCTTCCCTATTTCAACTTGTGTTCCTAATCTGATTTTTGTGGTGTTGTTTTTGATAGGTTGGACTGTTTTATCCCTTTGTGTAAAGACAGATGCAAAAAATTAGTTAAATAGTTCTGCTTTCTCCCTGTTACTTGTCACCTTCTTCTTTCTTACTCACATGACTCCCAAACAAGATTGAACAATATATGCATGAAGAACAAACCGAATTCAGACAGTCACTCATGCAGTGAACTGCAAAATCATTCACTGCAAAATATCATTGAACCGAGCAAAGAATACTAAAAGCAAGTGATAATTAACTTTATTGATTTTAAAAAAGCATTTGACTCTGTCAATAGAGAATCATTATGAAACACATTACTAACATAGTATCCTTAAAAGATGTGTTAACATCTTTTTTAAAAATCTTTTCCAACAGCACTAGATGCTATGTAAAAACTGAAAATGGCAATACTGACTCCTTTGCAATTAATATTGGTGTAAGAGGGAGTTGTATCCTATCTCCATTTTTATTTCTGATTATCATGGACCATGCCATGAAACAGGTAATGAATAAGTTGGATTTTGGCATTTCGTGGAATAAACAAGGCAAATGACCTAGATTTGGCTGATGGCATAAGAACTATCAATTGAAGCAGAGGCAAGTAAAGTGGGCTTAAAAATTATTGAAGACCATCTAATGCAAGCTGGCAATGTTCAAGAGAACATTCCAATAACATTAGTAAGACAATTTGTGAAACAATTTGATTGCGTCATGGATAAAGATAGGAGAACAGAAGCAGATGTGAAATGCTGAATAGCTAAAGAACAACTGCTGTCTTCCAACAAATAACACTCAATATGGACCACCTCCACTATAAGCACAGCAACCAAGATCAGATTATTTAATGCCATTGTCATACCGACGGCCATCTATACCAATGAAACCTGAAAATCTATAACAAGAATTATTCATAAGGTCAATATCTTCCAACAACGTTGTTTCAGAAAGATTCTTCATACACTATATTGCCAAAAGTATTCGCTCATCCAAATAATCAGATTCAGGTGTTCCAATCATTTCCATGGCCACAGGTGTATAAAATCAAGTATCTAGGCATGCAGACTGTTTTTACAAACGTTTGTGAAAGAATGGGTCTCTCTCAGGAGCTCAGTGAATTCCAGCGTGGAACTGTGATAAGATGCCACCTGTGCAACAAATCCAGTCGTGAAATTTCCTTGTTCCTAAATATTCCACAGTAAACTGTCAGCTGTATTATAAGAACGTGGAAGTGTTTGGGAATGACAGCAACTCAGCCACGAAGTGGTAGGCCACGTAAACTCATCCAACATCAGTGTGTGACCTCACAAATGCGCTTCTGGAAGAATGATCAAAAATTCCCATAAACACACTCCTGAACCTTGTGGACAGCCTTCCCAGAAGAGTTGAAGCTGTTATAGCTGCAAAGGGTGGACCGATGTCATATTGAACCCTATGGATTAGGAATGGGATGTCACTTACAGAAAGTTCATATGCGAGTAAAGGCAGGTGAGTGAATACTTTTGGCAATATAGTGTATCTCATATCAGGACTATGGCACAAACAATGAAATTCTACCAATAAGTAATTCCCAAACACTCACTGAGATACTGACAGAATGGAGAATGCTCTTTGCTCTGCATAAGTGAGCAATGTACAATGAAAACCACAATCAACAGGATACCACTGGATCAGGGGTATCAAACTCACAGCCCATGGGCCAGATGTATCATTCGCTGGCCATGGCCTTGCTCTGTTTAGCAAAGGGGGCAAAAAGTTGTGATATGTCAAGCTGCCATGACAATGTGAGTTTGACACCCCTGCACTAGATAATCAGAGAAAAAGAGGAAAGCAAAAACAACAACAACCCTGATGCCAATTATTTGAGGAAGGTCTGAAAAGAATCAAACTTAAATGGAAGAATGCAGAGACTGTAGCTGCGGAGTGAAAATTGTGGAGTTTAGAGGTTTAGAGGTTTATTAACATTTATAGGCCGCCCTTTTCCCTGAGGGGACTCAGGGCGGCTTACATAAGATCAGGGGAGGGAAATACAAACAATAACGTAGACAAACATAGAGTAAAATAATGAGCAACATTCATTCATCATTCGGGAGGGGCGATTATCTTTGTCCCCAGGCCTGACGGGCTAGCCAGGTCTTAAGGGCTATGCGGAAGGCCTGGACGGTGGTGAGAGTACGAATCTCCACGGGGAGATCATTCCAAAGGGTCGGAGCTACTACTGAAAAGGCTCTCCTCCTTGTAGTTGCCAGCCGGCACTGGCTGGCAGATGGAATTCGGAGGAGGCCCAATCTGTGAGATCTAATTGGTCGCAGGGAGGTAATTGGCAGAAGGCGGAGTACATTTGTAGTGCAATGTGCTTAGCACAGGACATGATGATGATGATAATATATGAATGATAGATCTACAGAATAACAGAGATGGAAGGGACCTTGTAGGTTTTCTAGTCCAACCCCCTGCTCAGGCAGGAAGCCCTATACCATTTCAGACAAATGGTTGTCCAATCCCTCCTTAAAAACCTCCAGGTTTGGAGCACCTACAACTTCTGGAGGCAAATTGTTCTACCGATTAATTGTTCCGTCAGTACATTTCTCCTTAGTTATAGGTTGGTTCTCTTCTTGATTATTTTCCATCCATTGCTTCTTGGCCTGCCTTCAGGTGCTTTGGAGAAAATAGGTTGACCCCATCTGTCTGGCTTAAAGCTGCCATTCAATATAGATTAATTGAGATGCAGGCTTAGTGGCATGTTAAATATAAACACACTTTAACTAATGCTGTAGATGTCTTATTTGAACAAGATTAATGCTGGGCAGAGGCTTTCAGCTGGACATTAAGAAACAATGGTGGTTTAGGTAAGGATCTGATCCCAGGATTCAGCCTACTCATGGGAAAGAGAATACACTGATCACTCTGGTAGAGGAGCCACATCTGGATGTCAGTAGAGAGAATGCATGTTTTGTGTATTTGCTAGCCCTCAATAACATCAGTCATGGTATCCTTTGCAGTCAGTTCGACACTGTCTGAGGGGGTGGGGGTTCTGCTTTCTGAGTGAGGGACTCCACATGATGATCATGGGGATGCAATAAGATGTGGTCTGATCTTATGCAATGAGATGTGGTCTTGATTCTCTCCCCATGGTTTTCTCCCCCATTGGCTTGAGATGAGGAGTTATCCAGAAGCAGATAACAATGGACTGCCACCTCAGGCTGAGATGAAAATGTCCTGGAGGTGAGTCTGTAAAGGTCTGGATTGGACAACATCCAGGATGAAATTAGTGTAAGTCAATAAATATTGGTCAATAATATAAACCCCCTCCCACTTCTTGACAAGTTTGTGTTTCTCTTGAAAAATCTTGTTTCATGACTCGGAAGGTCTTCTTGAAGTCTCCATTCCTGATGAAATAGCAGGCAGAAACTGTGAGCAGGAGGTATTTTTGGATCAAGGGCCAGTTACTATTCTACCGTGACCAGAATGCCTTGAAGTTGAAAACAAATAAAATAAATAAAACATTTGATGACTGCTAGATTAGACTACTGTGACGCATTCTATACGGGACAATAGCAATAGCAATAGCAGTAGACTTACCGTATTTATCGGCGTATAACACGCAGTTTTAAAACTAAAATTGCAAGCTTAAACCCTGCCTGCGTGTTATACGCCGATACTCCGGGTGGCAGAAGCCCGGGACCCAGTCAAATTCGCTGCGCAAGGTGAAACGGCCGGCAGCAGCCCTGCTCTCCTGCTGCGGCTTCTGTTTCAATAGGGAAGAAAACTTCCTTTCGCTTCCCGGGCTTCTGCCGCCCGGCAGAAGCCCCGGGACCCAGTCAAATTCGGGAAGCGAAAGGAAGTTTTCTTCCCTACTGAAACAGAAGCCGCAGCAGGAGAGCGAGGCTGCTGCCGGCCGTTTCACTTTGCGCAGCGAATTTGACTGGGTCCCGGGCTTCTGCCACCCGGCAGAAGCCCCGGGACCCAGTCAAATTCGCTGCGCAAGGTGAAACGGCTGGCAGCAGCCTCGCTCTCCTGCGGCCAGCGTCCGTTTCAGTCGCTTCCCTTGTCCGTCTTGATTGCTGGAAGCAGTAACAAACGGCGCGTCCGCTCCGCATTGCCCTGACAACCACCCTAGCCGGCGGCTGCCAGGCCTCGCTGGAGTCAATTGCAAAGCTGCGTTCAGCGCTTTGAGGACCTGAGGCATCTTGGGAAATGTAGTTCCCTATCAGAAAGAATGGAGTAGCTGCGAATTTGTAACAACATAATATAACTTGGTGCTTCGCAGGTTACGAAAATCTCGTTTGATTTGCACACTGTTTTTTAAAAGTTAGATAAAGAAATTATGCTGTGAAAGCGACTAGATAGCCCCCCTCCCCTTCCTGTGTGTGAGAAAGGGAAGGAGAGGAAGGAAGGAGGGAGGGGGGAGGAAAAGAAGAAGGGAGGGGGGGAGAAGATGGAAGGAGAAAAGATGGATGGAAGGAGAAAGAATGGAAGGAGAAGGAGGAAGATGGAAGAAGAAAGGAAGAAAAAGAAGAAGGGAGGGAGAAGGAAGGAGGTAGGAAGAAAAGGGGAAGAGAGGGAAAGAGCAGAAAGACAAAGAGGATGAAGTTGATAGGCAAGAGGAAGGGGGAAGGAAGGGAAAAAAGAGGGAGAGAGTGAAGATGAGGAAGAGGTTTTTGGTTTTCCAAAAAGCAGTGATTCTGATTAAGTTTTTTTGCTCAAAGAGGTGTTTTTTCATTTCATATTTGCCTTTTAAGAGGAGTTAATGTTATAATTCATGTTCTAATGTTATAAATTTTAATCCAACATTAAGTTCCGAGCTTCCAAGTCATTTATTTTTAATGAAAAAAAATTTTACTCAAATTTTTGTGTTAAAATGGGGGGTGCGTGTTATACGCCGGTGCGTGTTATACGCCGATAAATACGGTATATACCGCTTCATAGGCCTTTCAGGCCTCTCTAAGCGGTTTACAGAGAGTCAGCATATTGCCCCCAACAATCTGGGTCCTCCCTTGGAGACAACTTAAGAACTTGTAAGTCATCAAAATGCTGCAGCAAGCTCAATGTTATGTTTTGAATTAATGATTTCTGTATATGGATTATGGTGGCTTATTAAAATTGTTAAAATATTCAATTCCCTCTGATGAATTGTTGATATTTTAAACTTTCTAATAGTTGTTACTTTTCAGCACATTATTCTGAAAAATGGCTTGATTTCCAAAAATGATTTGAGTATTTAAATAGTTTCTGCATCCTTTAACATTAGATTTTTCATTGAAATGTTCAGCTGCACCGTTCTAGACATAATAGAAATTTCCTAGGTTCAATTTATTCATTTATTGTAGACTGTGAAATGATCCAGATTTTAAGTGGCAACGAATTCTCTTAAGTATTCCATGCTGTAGTGAATAGTTTATAATTAAAAGTGTGATCCTTTTGTATGTTTGCACAGAACTGTATCATTGTATTTAAATTAATCAGAATAGAGAAGGGACCTTAGTGGTCTTCTAATCCAACCCCGTTCAAGCAGGAGAACCAAACAAATAGCTGTCAGTTTTTTTTTAAAAAAAGTGGAAAGCACCCACAACTTCTGAAGGCAAGCTGTTCCACTAGTTAATTGTTGTTAGGAAGTTTCTCCTTAATTACAGGCTGCTTCTGCCCTTAATTAGTTTCCTGTCTTGCCTTCTGGTGCTTTGGAAAATAAGTTGACTCTTTATTCTTTGTGGCAGCCCCTCAAATATTGGAATACTGCTATCATGTCATCCCTAATCCTTTTCTCTAGACTAGTCAAGACCAATTCCTGCAACCATCCTTCATATATTTTAATTGCAGGCCTTTAATTATCTTAGTTGCTCTTCTCTGCACTTTTTTTTTCAAAGTCTTAACATCTTTTTTGTAATGTGGTGACCAAAAACTGGATGAGGTATTCCAGTTCTGGTCTTACCAAGGGTTTATAAAGCAGAACATTTATTTATTTATATATCCGTCTTGTCCCCTTATGTTTTTAGAAGTGTGGTCTATATTACTAATTGTCTAGAGGATGAAAGAATTAGATTCTGAGATTCTGATTGGTTATGAGTAAACAATATTCACATTCAGTTAAATGTCACAATTTGCACAATGGATTTTTTCAAGTAGGAATCTACAGGTATTAAGGATACATAATGTTGCAAACATATTTTTTTTAATTGGCCACCTATTCTAAAACTAATGTTGGAAGAAAGGAAAGGTAGCATCAACTACAGAGAAGAAGAAGCAAAATTTAATTCACATGCATAGCAACACTTGTCAAGTAATTTTTCTTCTTTTTGAACACTTTCATCAAAGTCTTAAGAACCCACTCAATGGATGGACTGCAAATTGCAACAAAAAAGCTGTGATTCTTTAAAAAATGCAATCATTTTGTATCTGTTCTTCTTTATTTTGGTGTATCTGTATGTGATACAATGCTTTAGGAAGTGAACTGAGGGCAGTAAAAGCTGCTAATTATGTCAGGTAAACCCAGCAGATGGTCTTTGAATGAATGAAAAGAGGCAGTGAGTTCCATATGAATCATTTACTGAATAAATACATGCAATAGCAAAATTAGATCAGCGAAAAAATTCAATCTGTAGTCAAACTACTCTCTTCTTTTCCCCAGTTGCTGCATCATAATAGAGAGTTTGAAACAGGAAAGAATGTTAAATCCCTAAGTCAAATAACAGCTTCATTGGTGATTAGATTACAGCAGCTCTAAATACAAAATGCAGCAAAAAACTGCACCAGTTTCAATAGCACATAAAGATGGGTAAATACAGAGAACAAAGCTTGGCTTTCATTACATGAAATATTTAAGCTTTCTTTTAAGGCACAGAATAGAAAAAAAAACAGAAATCTAATCTGATGGTACTCAGATATAGAATTGCTAATTGGAATCTCATCAATCCTCATCATTCTTCAGTGAACCATTAAATTGTGAACAGCATATTTATTCATGCACTCGGTTTCTATGTCTCAAAGGCAAAAAAAATGTTTTAATCATCATTCAGATTTTGGTCCAAAATTTCTCCATCTCTTTACTGCAGAGCTATTTTCAATATATTTTGCATTGCATCAATTCAAGAGATGTGGCCTTATTAGAAAGAACAGAGAAGATGAATAAGGAAGAAAACATTGCTTTGTGTATCTTAACATCAAACTAAAAGGCTTATTTCAACTTATTAGTGGGCCTTTGTTTTTCCTCATTTTTTTATTCCTTTTGCTAATTTTAGTTTTAATTGCAAAAAAGAAGCCCAAAGTGCTAGATCATTCTGCATATATTTATTGATATTATGAGCCTCCTCTTCTCACCAGGCTACCCCTTGTTAGTAGAATTAAAATATAACTTTATAAATTACCACTTAAGCAAAGCCACCATACAGTACTCTTACTCACTGATGTCACTTTAAGCCACAACAGAATACAAAGGTTAGAAGAAATATTGATTTTCTTCAGTAAAATTTCAAATTATGGGTTTATTTATTTATATGTTTTCCTGTCATAACTCTATTTAATGGCTGAATCATCCTCTTGCATATCATCCCTTTTTTAGATTTCCCTGAAACTTGCCATGCAGTAAATGCATTTCTGTCATTTAAAAGGAAGTGAGGACTGCTAACCTAAGCTATGTTGTGATAAGAGTTACTCATGCTATTCTGTATGAAGCCAATGTCTGAATGATATTATAAAGTCGACCTTAATGAGGCACATTCATAATAAAACACAGGAGAAGCATACATGCCCGTGTGCAGGTACATCACACTGAAATATAGACAACTGATTCTCAAAACATGATATAGACAATCTGCTACATATATTACAGGCACTTTGGTATCCTTAATAGTCTAGTTATTTATAGGGCACAATGGGAAGATCTCTTCAAGCTTCAGTGAAGACTGCTCCTCTTGGAGAATTTCTTCAAAATTGTCTAAGCCAGAGTTAAGATTTTGTAAGTTTTATTATAAAGCTAATATCCTTAAAGTTTATTCACCCATAGAAATCATTTGGCCAGAGAACTTTCTAAGACTTTCAAAAGTCTGATAACATTTTATTATTTTATACTATTGTATTATTCTTAGAAAGGCATTGCATATATATTCAAGATGATGTGTAGCTACTAATTTCCATGGAACTATGCCATTTCTTGGATTAAAATACAAAAAAATGTGTCATTGTTAAAACCATCTGAGAAAGCTTTCAAAAATATTTGAATAAATATAATTAATGCTCCCCCTTCCCGGGTTCTATTCTGAAAGCAACAGTGAATAAAATGTTCACACTCAAATAACCAAGCCCATTTTCGCAAACTGTTCTTGCATTTCCTGGGCGTGACAAAATCAAATGGAAAAAAAAGCTATACTGATTAGAAGATATATTTGATTTTAAATGATTCACTGGAAGTATTTTTTTTCCTGCATTATTGTTATACAGAAGCACTGTGGATCAGCTTCAATGCTGTTTTTGCACACTCTGTCCTCCCATTCTGTACTGTCATATTCCTTATTGATAATGTGTGAATGAATCAACTTTGGAACTTGTACTTTCATAAAGAATGCAGTGCTATGTGGTTACTACATGCATTGATCCAAAAATAAAAATAAAAAACTCGCTCAAGGCACCAATGCTGACAGTACTGAAACAACTGTGAAAGAATCAAGCAGAAATTCAGAAGTCTCTACAGTTTGAGCTCATTATTTGCTGGTATTCCACATACAATTGTAAACATGCTTTAAAACTCAGTTATAAACTGTTTCCTATCGGTAGCAATCAATGTGACATCGCAATTTGTATCAGGGTGGCTGCCAAATCCTAATTTGTTATATAGCTTGAGCATTCTGTTGCATAGGCATTTTCCCTGCATTATGGATAGGACAAATAAACTTTTAATAAGAAGCAGTGAATGGAAAAAAACACAGTACTGTACTATATAAATCTTCATTTTCACATATATAATATATGCATTTGTGAATTATATGCATTATCTGAACAAAAGAATACATTTTTCAATATAAATATTAAAGGTTAATATTTTGTATTTCCCTTTTTTGCAAATCTTTAATCATACATCATTACATCAATAGTTTTCATTTTTTTAAAAAATAAGAAACTCTTAAATCCACAATATTAGTAAGATTAAGTCCATTTTTCTAGCTATGCTATTCTCAAATTTGTTTTAAGATTTTTATATCATCCTTTTTTCAAAGAAAATAGTTTTCTTTGACATTTTTTTCTGCATTCACACCTCTGAGGATAATGCAGTTGAAAAAATAGTATCTATTTACATGGCAGATATCTTGATGAGACAAAAATAAGGTAAAAAAAAATGAAATATAGCCCATTTTTCTTAAGGACAGAAATGCCATAACAGGACCTAATGAAACAAATGTTTATTCTATAAACCCTATTGCACATTAAAATTGCTGTAACAAATGGGTAAAAAAAAACCTGTTTATAAGTAAGCTGATTTAAGCCTACAGCAAAATCTCAAGATATTATAAAACGGTTGGGGTGATGGGCCAAGTAACTAAGAGTTATAAAAAGTAATATTGGTACAATGATAATAAAAAACATAAAGATTGGCAAAAATATGCTAACAGGAGCTTTTGGAATCCAAAGCTGCCTAAGGTGCAACGTTAATTCTTGTCCCATCTTCTGTCAAGTCATACCTACGAAACAAACAGAAGAAAAAAGAAACAATGAACTCTTCCCCAAATTCTCAATGAGGTAAAATTGAAAAGGCATCCTATGGCTGTACTTACCACTGAGTACAATTTTTGGAAAGTGCTTCTGAAGCCAGTGGTATCAATACCTGTGGGAACAAAAACTAAATTATGACACAAGATTCTACATGCTTTGCTTCTGTGGAAAGCCATCCTAGATTCTGGCTTTGACTCCTAACCTCCTGTATGCACAAAGTCATTGCTTACAAATGTGAAATCTGAACCGTGATTCCATTACAAAGTTAACCTATTCAACAGATGGCTCTATTTTATGGATATGTTTCACAGCTTCCCCTCCAAATCCATGGATCTTAAATCCTTATAAGAGATACATCGCACAAGGTAAAGGTAACGTCTGTTGTTTTTTTTCCAATTCAAATCTTTACACATCAGCTCAATGAGATTTTGCTACAGAATGCATGGGATGGGGGGGGGGGAGATAAGTAATTCTGTTTCAGAATCAGCTATATGTAAGGTTTATGGGATTATGCCCATAATCCATCACCACCTTCTTGGCTTTCTGTAAAGGCCTCAGAACATGACTCTGCCAATTGGCATAGGGCCCCAATGGGGGTTGTGATGGCCAATAGATTACAAAAGAAGATCCCACCTCCATATTGCTCATGCACTTGGTTCCCAGTTTTATCTAATTCCTGTTAATTTTAATATTTTTAATGTGTCAGGTTTCCGAAAGATGCCCTAATTAATTCATGAGCCTCGAGCCAAGTTTCAAAAGAAATCCAGTCATTTATTAGGAACACCATTTCAGCAATACCCCATTGCAGTCAGATCTGACGTCATTTAAATTATGACTGAACTTTGCCCATTTCTCCCCTCCCCTCGATCTGTGTCATAAATCACATATTCCAATGAGGTGCACATCTCACAAGCCTGCTGTAGTAATCTGAGCACCGACTCTAGCTGAAGGTATGCACCATGGCAATTTGATAACAGACATGCAAATGTTTTATGAGTTGACATTATGTTTGCATGCTCTTCCTTTTACTGTCTTGTTAGCTGCCCAGAGTCACCTGGATAGTGAGACGTGTGGCATATAAATTAAATAAATAAATAAATTGTAAAAAAAAAAAAAAGAACTAGTTGATATTCTACAATACTTCAATTCACATTTATTTGCCACATTATCCAAGCACTGCTTTTTTTACATCTGTGATACTCACCTTACCAAGCAGACCTTTATCTTTAGACAAGAACCCTCCACTGTTCTTCACTGCAACATCTAAAGTTCTTCTCTGTAGATCAGACAACGGAACGCTGAAATCAAAACTGAGAAGGAAAAAATGTTTCAGACAGAATATAACCAAAGTACTTTGAAATCAGGAGATCAGTGGCTTCAGAATATTTGGCTAAGGAGCCCTGAAAATCAGTGAGATTTTTGAGGTTGCAACTGTTCAAGTCATATCTATTACATAAGGAACATTTCCCTCTGCAAAATTATTTGCCTTCCACTTTTTAATGCTCATTTTAATATCTATATTACCCCAAGGCCTAGCTTCAAATTCTTCTTTGCTAAATTAAAATTTTTATAGCAATTAATACCCAACTGACTAGGCTTTGACAACTTATTTTTTATAGAAAAATATTGTGATCGTACTAATAAGACTCATTTTTAAATAATTTTATTTATAGATATGGTAACAAAATAAACCAAGAGGTGCTAATCTGCATTTATCTTTATCTCCCTGCATTGCACTTCTAGTAACAGTGAATTATTAACCACTTTCTAGATGCCTTCTTAAAAATCAATAGAAGTAACATTTCAGTGCAAAGAAAGAAATTTTAACAATTTCACAACTTTATGCAGTAAAATTAGGAATCAGATTGCAACATACGCCTGATCAAACACTGGATTTAAATTCTTCTTTGAAACACTTGTTTTTCTTCTTCCTGATCTCCTCTTGTCAGGCAATAAATATATTCGAACATAAGGGTCGGAACCTTCTTCTGAAAAGGCGATTAGATTTCTACAATGAAATAATACAAAATATCCAGATCAGAAATAGTTAATAAAGCAGCACATCTGCAAATTTTGACAATGCTTGGTCAGTACCCCTTTCTCCAGGATTCGCTGATCTCTTTTTTCCATCTGCCTAGATACAAGCCCTTAGCCTGGATTCCCAAGAGAATCCAGGTAAGTCAAAGTCACAGTTAAATGGGGAGATTTGACTGGAGGAATAAAACTCAGCATTTTTGACGAGATGGGAGAGAAGAAAGCAGAGCCTTCCCAGTTCTCCAGCACAGCTACCGTACCTTACAGATAAACTGATAAATGCAAGAAATATATAATACGATCACCTGCATGTATGCACAACCACCATAAGTTTGTTTCTCTGTGAACTGTGACGAATTGTTAACTGAATCTGGCCCAATGGTGACTGTCCCAACGTTGCTCCACTACAAAAATCAAGATAATACAAACTATCAGCATTGAGCTTCCACAATGACACAAAAACAATTCTTTCTTTTGTGATTTTGGGGATATATTATATCCCAAAGGTAACAAAAAATATGAAATAAATACTTCAATAAGAACCCTAAACTACTATTCTAACCCACCTGCATACATAAGACAATCCTAATGAGGTTCTGTACGTACAATTTACAATACATTCTGGTTTTCCAGACACAATTAAAATATAGCATTACTAATATTAAGTAATTGTTGATTTGTGAAGACATGTTTTGGTTTTGAGAAGTAACAATATAAAACAAGAGCTGCTTATTGTGCAGAAAATTGGGGAGGGGGGGGAATACTGGCAATAAATAAATTGTGGGGTGCTGAGGCTGGTGCTTTTTAAAATTGTAAATAAATATCTGAGTCAAGGTGGAGACGTCATGAAAATGTCAACTCGATGCCCAGATACTGTAAACAAAATGCAGATTATCGTGCTTAGAATCATTAGGAAAAGAACTTAAAGTAAAAATGCCAATGTAAGAATAGATACAATATGAAAAAGAATTTGGGACTGTACTTTTCAAGTTGCCTCAGACGTTGCCTTAGCTCCTGCGTGGCGATGGGAAGAGAGATGTCTGAAGCTATACTTGGAGTAGGCTCTTTGACTGAAAGGTGGCTGGGAGAACCACTCAAATTGGAGGTCAGAAGACTGGAGGAACTTCTGCTGAGATCTGCTGGCCATTGAGGGTGAGGGTTGGAGGGGAGGCCTGCTTCCATCCCGTCAATCCTTTTATTGGCATCTACAGGTGTAGAACTTAGGGCTTTGCTCACATCAGCTGCTGGAGAGGGGGGCACCTGAGGCTTGAAAGTACCCTTCCTCCCATCTTTGGAAACAGAAGGCCTCTTCACTTTGGACGTATATTGGTAATCTGGAGCTCTCTCTTGGTTTTCAAGAGAAAGGATCTAATAGTCACAAAACAAACAAGAAGATCACTTTCGTTCCTTCTTACAGTTCAGGAAAAAAAATTGCCTACATCAATGAATGGAGTTTCAAAGGTTGCAAAACCCAACATTGGGGAAGGAGCTTTAGTACAATGAACAGATTACAAAGAGAACTAAAGCAAACCTAGAAGAGTTATCTTTGAGACTATTTTTTCCTCTCTCCAATTGCTCTATATAAAAACATGCCTGGAAAATCTCATGTAGTATGTAATTTACCGGAGAGTTATGCCTAACTAGAATGTTTGCCCTTAATCTCCACCATGATGAGAAAAAGAAAAGTTTGCCTGAATGAAACTTAATTGATAGGAAATACAAATAGCCCTCAACTTATTTCCAGCACAGAGTCTATTATGACAGACCCCTAAATCGTACATTCCTACGGCAAAAGTTCCAATAGCCACTTCCCCTGATCATGTGTCCACATTTCGGACAATTGGCAATCGACCTGCATTTGCAGCATCCCATGGTAATGTGACAACAATTTATATTTTTGCTGAAAATTAGTGTTTTTTTCCCCTGGTTTTCATCATCAACATGCCATAGCAAACAATGGGTTTGCTTAACACCCACCATAAAAAAGGTAATAAAATCTGACTGATCACATGATGACCTGCTTTTAAACTTTCATGAGTTATGACTACAAAGGGCAGATCCTGTTATATTCCTAAATCAAAGATTGTCTGTATTCTCCTCTTACGTTTTACAAAAAGGAAAGCTTTCAATGGGACATCTATACATCTCACTTGGTGGAAGTTTCCATTTTGTGGCTGTGGAGAATTAAAAATACACACTAGTCCAGCCTCTTCCATTTGTTAAGCACTGGCAACCTTGATATTCCTCTCAATAAGAGTTAAAAGATTTTTGCTATCAAGTTTTTTTCAGAATCTTTTACAATCTCCCCTGGATTTAATCCCTGAAAAGAATGTGTAAAAAGCTTGCATTGTATAGAATGCCTAGTGAATCTATAGAAAGCATGGCATTTTTAGGCGAAGTATGAAATGCCTTCATTATTTTAATATGCTATATAATCTCCCTAGGCATTATGCAGCATAGTAAGAAAGTCATGTAAAGGGTTAGGTAAACGGTTAGGACATATACGGAAATGAAAGAAGAAATATAAAATAAAGTACAGGACTTTCTTACTGAAAAAGAGAGAGAAAAAGACAAAGCATTGACCTACAAGAAAGGCTAGGATGACATTTTCAACGAATTATTTTATACTTTACCAGTTTCCCTTTTGGCATTGCATAGAATGCCTGGGAAGCATGAAATATTAAGCATTTCGTACTTTGACATCCCATTTTTGGCACTGTATAGATTTCCTAGGCATTCTATAAAACGCCTAATTTCACACATTGAGGGGAAGATAAACAAAAGGAGCATCTAAAATATTGAGACTGCAAGATGCTACACGGAGCATAACGTCAGGTATGAGAATAGCATGATATGGGGTATTATCTGTTGTCATACACACGCAGTACACATATACTGTGTAACAAATCTGGCATTTCCAGATGTTTTGGATACAATTCCCTAGAATCCCTGATTATTGGGTATAATGGCTGGTATTTATAGAAGGGCAATCCAAAATATCTGAGAGACACCAGATTACCCTTTCCTGGTGCATATGATGTAATATATGAAAGGAACCCTGGTGGTGAATGATTGAAGTGTAGTACTGCAGGCAAACTCTACCCACAGCTAGGATTTCGATCCTAATGGGACTCAAACTTGACTCACCCTTCCATCTTTCCGAGGTCAGTAAAATGAGAACTCAGATTGTAAGGGGCAATATACAAACAATGCTCCCGGTGTAAACCACCCAAAGAGTTCTCTAAAACACTATGGGACAATATATACGCCTAAATGCTATTGCTATGCTGTTGCTATTGGTTCTATCTCATCAGAAAATATCCTTATTTACAGTCTCTTATAAAGATTATAATTAATTATGATGCTGTGTGTCGTTTTTAACTCTTAATCTTGTTATATTATAGGACAAAGTAAAAGCAATAGGAAGGCAATGCAGAATGGAGAACTAGAAAGGCTAAATATGAAAGCCAATACAGAAGACTGTATAATTGCTTTACATTATTACGTATGTTTTGTGTTTTGTTTTTTCTTGTTGGGTTTTTCTTTCTGTTTTTAAAGATTAAAATGTTCAATAAAACTATTTTTTAAAAAAGACATGCACACACTTAGAAGTATGGCACATTTGAAAAAAAAAACCTCTTAATCTTGCCATTTTAAAGGGATCTTGACGTAAGGATGATTATAGTTATTTTTACTCATTTCAAATGCAGATCTTCCTTTAGATTAAGCAGGTATAAGAAAGGGAATTGTTTCACATTAAAATTAGAGCTCTGGGCATTACTTCTTAACTTGATGGGAGAAAACTATCCAAAAATTAGGCAGGTCGTCTTAATCACTTTTGCTTTTCGACAAAAAAAGGGAAGCATGGCAGTAACTGAACTCGTGCATTCAAAACATTATGCTCCTTCACTGAAATACAGACTCACTTTATGCAATATATTGACACTTTTACCACAGCCTGCAGCTTTGGTGTCAATAATTTTTAATGTGTCCATCAAGTAACCAAGTTTACAACTTCTCATTCCCAAGCAACCACACCTTTTAAAATCTTTTCCTGACTTTCTTTCTTAAAACATAATTTGCATATCACTACCATTACCACAATTATTACATGCTTAATTTTTAAATAAATTTTAGGGAACTGTTGTAATATACCCTGAGTGCAATCTTCATGTATACAGTGCTGTTTGGACCAGAATTATTAAGATGAAATCTCTGATGCATAGTTAGATCTTCACTTGCAAGGAGTTGGTTAAGAGGAAGCTTAAAATTTCCCAAGGAGCACTGATGTTGTTCATCCTTGACCTATAGAAGAAGGAAAAAGAATTATTACAGTTAAATGAAAACCTGTATTAAAAAAAGTTAACAAATTACTAAGTCCTTAATTTTATTCAATTAACCTGATTCTTGACCCATTAATAAACTTAATCAGCTTAGAATCTTTGTTTCCTATAATCTGAATTTTGATGTATTGTAATTTTTCTCACTTACACACTTAAATCCAGCATTAGAGAAAGCCAAATTTGATATTACATTTATGCTTTATTCAGTATAAAGCTTTACACTATATTACATATATATTACCAAAATAATTAAAACATTTTCTAATTACCTGCCTCAAATTTACTAAGCAAACAATTCAGCATAGGCAGAACTACAACTATTTCCAAGATAGGATCCCTTGTCTATTCAGCAAAACATTTGCAAATATCAAGAATACAACATTTTTTGCTGTAATTCTCCCAATGCTGCAGCCATTCTGGCACTCTGCCCTCAAAAGATACCTCAGATCAGGCAATAACAAGAATGACCTACCTCAACTTCTAGCTCTTGTCGTCGAGGATTATGAACAAAAAAAGTGAAATGCTCTTCCCAAACAGGTTCATTGGTCTTATAGCGGATCTATTCAAATGCAGGATTCTTTATTAACATATATGTCAAAAAACAAAGCCTACTTATACAGATACACAGGCATTCTTCTCCCTTTGCTCCAAGAATTGCATGTGCTTGGGTAATATATTAAGGCAGGGGTCAGCAACCTTAAACACTCAAAGAGCCACAAAGGTCTGAACCAGAAGCCCCCCCCATTCAATTTTGGAACCGACTGGCAGTCCAGTTCCCCTACCATAGAGCCTCCTCCTAACACGGCCTCCTTTTTACTTCTACCTGTCCTAACCAAAAGCCCTATCAATTGTGGAGCTGACCAGCAACAGGGAGCTGCAGCAGTGGGAGGAAAGAGCCACATGTAGCTCCAGAGCCGCAGGTTGCTGACCCCTGTATTAAGGGAACTGGACAACAATGGAAATCACAGAGCTGGATATTCAACATACAAATGCAAATAAATACATAAAAACATCAAAGTGGTTTGTGAGTCCGTACTTCACACTGTACAATGGGCTTTGTCCCGCAATACAAATTACAGATATCAGGATTTTTTCCCCCTGATTAGATTTCTGGAATGGGCAACAGAGTAGATTTAACCTTCTATTTCACTTGCACTCCCAATCCAGATCAGAAATATGAGTTAGGGGTAGAGAGTAATGTGAAGGATATTGTCCTCTTAGAGCAGCTTACAAGTACAGTACTTCTTATCCAAAGAAGCTCACAGCAGTATGTCCTTTGAGAAAAATCATGATACCCAATGCTAATTCAGATCCAAGTGCCTGCAAATTGCTTAGGGGATGGGAGTAAGGGATTCTATTAGCTTTGAAAGAAAATGTTACACAGATTGATGTGATCCTGTATATACAAAACCTGGAAAAATTAGGATGGTATGAACCGTGTTGCTTTACAGAAAAGGACAAAAGTGGTTAAGACTTACCTTGCTTTCTTGTGAGTTATGTCCAATTGTCATTAAGACAAGGGGATTTGGATTACTGTTCATTTTCTTCCCTGACTGAAAATGTAAAAAACAATAATTCTATTACTCTTATCTTCCTTCCATCTATTCTGTGTCACAAACATATATAAGATAAAGGAACTGCATAACTTACCTTGAAAGATTTGCACATAGAAATTACTGAGGTTTCCAACCTCCTTACAAGTATTGTGTTTTTGAATGAATTGGTTTAAGGTGCTCAATGTTTCATCTTTAAATAAGCATTTCATTCCCTCCCCTCCCCAAATTAATGAAGCAACATCACAACAAATAAATGAATGTTGCGGTCAGGAAGCAAAAGGAGCATATGGAGAAAATGCAAGCTTAGAAAGCTAATCTTACATATATGGAATGATTAAGCAGAATGTCAGAATCATAAAACATTTGGAGGGTAACAAAAGAAATGATATGCTATGGCTTCTATTGTAAGTTTACCCAGTTTTCTTACTAAAACTACAAAAGTAATTTTAAAGAACTCAAATTATGAATGTCTGTTAATAGACTCCCTAGCAATGTCTCAGTTAAATACTTTTTGTTAAAAAGGAATTACAGAAGTTAATCTGAAGCATCTACCAATGCTGTTAATACAGTAATTAAATTATTAATAATTAATTTATAAACTGGAACTCCAAAAAGTAACATGATTAAAAAGGAAGTTAAAACAATGTTAAGACAAAAATAGCAGACTAAAGACATGGGCATTCTTATCTCAACACATATTGTTTTGAATTTTTAAAGGGGGAGACGTATTTAGTTTGATTTACCTAGCAATACGCTTTTAATTATTTCTCGCTGTGAAAATTTTTTAATTGGCACAAAATTCATTCAGATTTTCTCCCAGATTAGTTCCATTTCTGAAAATTATCTTCAAGGGCAAAATATGAGCCATAGGGATCTTCATCAATATCATCCTCCCTTATATGACATATTTTTGGATATGTATACAAGAGGGTCTCAATCATGTCTTCATTTGATAAAATGTATTGTTTATTGAATGTTTAGCCTGTTTGGATATTGACTGTTCAGATACTTATTCTTCTTATTTATGTTTTTCTTAACTTTATCGATTTCTGGTTTTCAAAATGCTTACGTAAAATTTAGACAATTTATTTACTACTGAATGGCAAAACTGATGGGACAGGCAAAAAACCTCTCAGAAAATAATACACTATCCCTTTAATATAACCAGAGTTGTTTCTAACCATAATAGAAGTAAGATTCAAGTCTTACTTCTTGCCTCAGGAAACAGGGAGGCACATTTCTTTTTTATATGTGCTACCAATTAAGTTTCTACAGGTAAGGAGAAACAGATATGTAGTGTCTATATATTTGCTTACAGCTAGCCTTTCAGTTTAACCAGCAATTCTGAGCTGTGTATCTCTGCACAATTTATGAACAAGCTATTCTGCGCTGTCAGCATCTTCAAAAAAGCACTGCCCCTACTTTCCACATTAGTGGCAGGACTAAATTTAGTTTTCCACTAGCAATTTGTCTTATTAATTCCATGTTTGTATCTATAAGTGGTGATCCTGAAGCAAAAGGGATGGAATTAATAAGGCTACATGGGGTTTGTGCTTCATGATGACTTAGTGGCCCTTACATTAGTTTTGTTATGAATATTTTGATTGCCAATATGCAGTTACATTCCAAGTTCAGTAAATGTATTAAAAAGGGATCAAGAAATTTAGAAATTCTCTGGATTAAAAAAAAGCATCAACAGGTTTAATAAAATCATGCTTTTGAAAATATATTGGATATTCAGTACCATTTTAGAAGAATTAAATAATTTGTTTAATAGTAATAATACAGCTGACTCTCTAATGCAAACTTTTTAAAAATAATTGATTAAAATTAAAGATTATTTGTTTCTATAATTTATGTAATGCAACCACTGATGGAATGTGCCTTCCACTCACAGACAAATTAATGTTATCGCGTCCTGCTCAAACTTTGTGACACTAAGCTTAGATCTCCTGGAATTCAAAATATTTGAAAATATTTTCCATTATTTTAAGACTGCCTTTATAATTTTTATAAATAACTCAAGGTGACAAACGTATCTAATCTTTTTTTCCTCCTCCTATTGTCCCCATAACAACAACCCTGTGAGATGGGTTGAGCTGAGAGTGAGTGATTGGCCCAAAGACGGCTCTCATGCCTAACTCATAGGCACTTGTGTAGTATTGTATCTTCACCAATAGACCAAACTGGCAGCCAGAATCTTCATTTAATTGTGTGGTTTTAAATGGAAAATTGTATCACTTTTACCTTTAAGACTTTCTGAACAGCAGACTTCTTCAAGGCTTCTGGATTATAATCTAAAGGATTATGCTTTTAAACCAGAAGAAAATGAACAGACGGAGGGTTAATATGACATGCAACAAAGCAGTTCCAATTGGTTAATTAAGGACAGGACAACAACGGCAGACCAAACAAACATTCTCAGAAGAGAAAAATGCTTGAACATTAATTACTATAAAATAACTTGATATACCCTTTTTTTCCCTTCTTATTCTGTTTTTAATTACAATATTTCACTGACTTTTTCCAGACAGGCTAAGATTCTCCTATTGGCAGTAGCTCCCCCACCCCATCAATAATAGTCCATTGCATTGGATTTGATAATATGGATACAAAAATGGAGTAGAGGTCTAACCAGCTGATAATTTTCATTAACAATTGCTAATTTTATTTCAGAAAAACGGCACCGTCCTGAGGGTAAAGCAGGCAAATTATAATGAATTAAAACAACACCACTTAAAAAGAGAGAGAGGGGTGGGTGGGAGAGGGATTCTAGAATTTCATTTTGTCTCAACATTTCTGAGATGGAATAAATACATAGTTAAATCCAGCTTTAAGCTAAATTGCTAGGCAAAGCATGCTAGCTAATTCAAAACAGGAAAGGGAATTCTCTGTCCTCCAGAATAACTGTTTAAAGTTTGTCTGCTGTGAATCTTGTTTTCAATGGGAAAAAATGTTATAAAAACTTCTACATGTGTCTCAATATTATACATCATGCCACAGAAACATTATACCAAAAATTGACAGAAAGTTTATGTCTGATAAACTGAAGAGTTGTTGAGCACTAACTTAAGTTTTTTTTAAACTAAGAATGACTTTGCTTCTAGATTGTTTTACTCCGTTTAATCACCAAAGTTCTCTCTATATATTTTTAGATTTAGAGTAGACATTTTTAACAAAATTTCTGCTTGTCTTCTTGTCAGGAAGCCACACTTCCAAATAAAGCTCCTACCTAGTATTTACCTCAAGAAACTTTATGCGGGCTGTTTATTTGAGAACATTGTTGTTGTAAAGATGAACTAAAGGCTGGCACTTTTGCCTTGGGATGCACCAGCTCCCCATTTTCTCTAATTAAACAATTCTAAAAAATAATAATAAGATCAGATGGGCAGGAAAAAATGCAGTACTATAAATTTATGGATACTCGTTTTTAAATAAAGGTACTGTATACAGCCAGTCCTTGACTTAGCAATCAACGTTTTGACAGATCAACTAGGGGTACTGAGTACTTATGATCCAGATTCACACTTCCAATGATCAGCCCCCTCTACAGTCGCATGACCGCATTTTGGGCATTCAGCCACAGTGATGCATTTACAGCCACCTGCAGGGTCCTGCAAACATTTCACTGCATTTTAAACCGATTTTGCTGAAAACCGCCATTTACTTTCTTTCTTTCTTTTTTTTTTTTGGGCAAAACTTCTTAATGAATAATTGATTTGCTTAATCACTGTAGTATTTGTTTAACTGCCACCACAAATAAAATGTATAAAGTCACATGAGTTATCTATTTTATGACTGTCACAACCATGGTTGTTAGGTAGGTTTCATTACGGCGGTAACTCAAGGACTCCTTGTATTATTCTCTAAATTTATCCTTAGGTTTATTTAAAAAAGTAAATCAGGTATGCTCATTTTATCCTCTGTTTGATTGGCTATTAAGTATTGTAACAACTTGATGCAGCACAATGTACTTTACAAATAGTTCCCTTTCTCTATGTTTCCAAAAGCTTTGGGCTAGTAGTAGTTTTATGCCAAATGTCTATTTGCCTAGACTGGAAAAAGTCTTCTCTTTCTTCTTCCCCCATGTAGTTTATTAGCATTTAATTTTCAGTTCCTAATTGTTCTTGCTATACACATATAACAGACACATTAAAGACTGCCATGAAATTTTGCCTCACGCTGTATTTTTTTAAAAAAATTCTCCTTGATTTAGGATGAACACCATAGCTGCTTTTGATGAAGAGGAGCCAATGTATCAGAGTAAAAATAGCAGATGACAGAGATGCTTGCGGCTTGCATGCCACTGTCATGCAAATGCCATAATGCTTATTAAGGAATCTTTAAGCTATAAAAAGAGAAGGAACTATTCCAGTTCCATAAAGAAAGAAAAAAAAGACAAGGTGAAGTTTAATTTGGGTCAAGTTGCTGTTAAAAGTTTCTTTTTCTGACCAACCTTCACTTCTGTAACACATCGTTTCAACTGCCTTAATAGAGTTGGAAGTTTTAACAATGCACTGGAACCAGAGGACTGATAGCAAAGTAAGAATATATGAGAATTTAATTGTAACATACTGTTTTGGTATTACATTTGAAACTTTCCAACTTGAATCAAACACGCAACCAGGCCTGTTTTTACACTGATTTCAGAAACTCAAGACAATCAAGATTCTCAAAGTAAACCCAATAATGAGATGCCACAAAATAGGAACGTAGGTGGCTTGCAAGCTTAAAATGATTATGCAATGTGAATTCACAACCCCTATTTTATTTTATGTTTAGAACTGTTTCAAATTTCTACTTGACTGTGCAATTTAATGGCTGTCTTTGTACTAGCTGTTATCTCTCAGCAAAATCTACTTCAATATGCTCAAATGGAAACGGCTAACTTATGGGTCCATATTTTAATGACTGCACAAAGAAGTGTATTTTTTCTGTAACACATATTATTCCAATTTTAATTATGCAACTTGAACCAAATTAAAGACCTTCTGGGCCTTCACATATGCCACATACAATACTTGCATTTACTTTCCAAAACAATTACAAAGTATGTTGATTTTTACAATTCATGACCATTTCATTTCTCTGCAAGCGTCACATTTTTTCAAGTAGGTAATTGAGCATGCTAGTCTCTGAAAAAATTAGAAAATTTAGCTGGAAGCTAAACTAATCACACCACTGAAAATGTAGCCAAAACAATATAAACTTCTAAAACCATGCACTTAAAAAACAAAGTATTGCATGCTCCTCCATTCCAATGTTAGGGCAAAGTGGGTTTATGAACACCAAGGTTTAAAAAAAAGTTATTTTTTTTTTAAACAACAGAACACGTAAACCTGAAAACTCACAAATAGTGCTCTATAGACTGAGGTAGTATTTTCACAAAAGACTAGTCCCGATGCTCTCCTCTCTTTTAAGTATCCACACTCAAATTTTCCCTCGTAGATACTCTTTAGAAAAATGCAAAGGGAAGGAGAAAGCAGAAAGTCATAGGATTCTGGCAGCCTAAGGGGCTCAAGCAGCTTTATCATTAGCATAGATACAGAAAACTTAAGTACTAAAAATCATACAAAGAAAGGATAAACCAATAGCACATTTTTCCATTATTGATCTAGTTTTATCGACATTTCTAGGCAATTTTTTTTCTTCTACTACTGCAATTGGGTGTATTTTAGCTACAGACACCACTTGCATAACAAAATCACACTTTTCAATGATAGCTTTTTAGTGAACTCATGCACCATCTTTTTATACCAATACGGTTGCTATCATTGTAAATGAAAAAAGAGAGAGATTTTCTGAATATATAGAAGTTGTACTCTTAATCTGTATTCATTCTTGACAAAGGGAAAAAAAACGTCATTTCTCTTAAATTTTAATTATATTATACTATCAGATGATTAGGATACAATGAGACCCATTATTACATACTGTTTCTTGACATTTTTTTTGAAAAAGTATTCTATTCAAGAGTTCCAGGACATAAAATGAAAATAAAACTAACACAAACAAAATAACAAATCCAAGATTTTGCCTCATGTCCATCACAAGTCTTGCCAAAGATATACTAACATTTTTATTGGCATAAGGATTAAAACACATCCTTCCACTTTTCATAACTGGGAGATTAATCCCAGGCAAACAGGAGTTGCCACTTCATTATTTAACATGTCTCTCTTTTTCTGGTTTGGAGGCCACAAGGGACTTAAGACAAGGATATGACTGTCCTGAAGGACTGGGCTTAATTTATGCCAGTCTTGAATAAAATACTCCAATAAATTGAGCCCAAAATTTCCATTGACTTTGTCAAAAAAATCTCAAAAAGTGATCACATGACCCCTGCAACTGTCATAAATACATTCCAGTTATAAAGCATCCATAGGGATGCTGCAATGGTCATATGAAAAATAATATGGTTTCTCCACGTCATTCTTAGTGAAATGTGCAAAGCAGCATCTGTGTCGGATGAGGCAAGCACATCTTTCTCCTTCTGTCCTGGCCACTTTTTACAGAGGCAAACTGAGAGTTTTTTTAACAAACTGCATCACTCTTTAGTTTGGTGGCAGCAATTCCTCAGATAGAGAGTGATAAGGACAGCCAAGGAGATTACAGGAAGCGCACTTCCAGCATTCAGAATGCTGCTTATAAACGCTGAGTGTTTAGAGCTGGAAGCATTGCTAGAGACCCCACACACCCACTTCACGGTCTTTTTCTGTTGCTCCCCTCTGGGAGGAGGTTTCGAAGTATTTCTAGCAGGACTTCCAGATTCGGTAACAGTTTTGTTCCCTAGACCATCCACCCGATAAACTCGCAAGAATCATTTCTCTCGCCATGGACATGTATAAATCCAAACTAGACCAAGTTGTTTCTCTGTGTCATATAATATATGTGGGTATATGTATGTATGTATGTATGTATGTATGTATGTATGTATGTATGTATGTATGTATTCATTCATTCAGTGAGTCTGTTTGTCAGTCAGTCAGTCAGTCATGTAGTGCATATTGGAGGTGGTGACCCTTTGAGAGCTGTATACAATGAAATTTCATTTTAATGAATGCCGATTAGTGTACATTCAAAATGACAATAAAGTTATTCTGTCTGTCTGTCTGTCTGTCGCCTACCTATCTACCTACTTACCCAATCATGTCACTTTCTTGAGTGCCATTGTAACTTTGAACAGTTACTAAATGGATCACTGTAAGTCAAGAACTACCTGTACATAATTATTCACTGTTGTTGTTTTTATCAAAGAAAAGAATAGAAAAGCTTTACCAGAATAAGTTTTTAATAATATTACCAATCAACTTCCTATATATACGCTATTATCGTTGTTACCAACTTCATCTAGTATTCAGGAGGAATTCTGTTTTTGAAATGGCAAAATCATAATTAGAAAACTTCATAACGACCATTGATCCTTGTCTAATATTTTATCTTCAAGTCACATTAGTAAACTTCATTACGAGTTTCCTTCCTAAAGGCTAGATGAAGAAGGCAAATGTATGCTTCGTTATAAACATCACATCCTTGGGTTTATTTGGGGACCATTCATTATTTTTGATTTAATCCTGGATAAAAGGGAATTAAAAGACATACCATGATTTACAGTTTAAATATATGGAATTTTCTGAGAAGCACTCCAATTATACATATTTGGGTTCTCTCTCTGCACAGAAATGAAAAATCTGTATAACTGGGACAGTGTGTGTGGGCACATTTTATTTTTACAAAGTGAAAGGTGTTTCCACAGCTATTCTTGGAACTGCTATTTGGAGACAGTAAACAGATCTTTTAATTATAAGCTTGCAAGCCTATGTGGGAAAGCATTCACACCAACCCTGGTCAAACATTTATGTATATGAAAAATAGTCTAGAATAGCAAACGAAAAAAAGTCATGTTCATTAGCAATTCATATCAGAAGCTGGCTTTCAGTTATCTCTTTTGATTTGCCACAATGAAGCAGGATTCTTCCTTGCTCAGATCATCCCAATATATTGTTTGGATTTTAAATATTTTACCCTAAATGAGTTTCCATTCACAGAAAAAAAGAGCACCATTTGAAAGCAAATATACAGGCACATGTTCTACAGCACCATAGCTCCAGATTTAGAAGCGTACTCATTCATTTGAAGCTGGAATTCACCAATTATCTATTTTTCCTTTCAGAAAGTGTCCACTAAATCGTAAGATTACCACATTAATAAATGCTGCAAATTTATTGTAAATTAAAATGACATTGTTCTATAAACGTGATTAGATTACTGATCCTGCAAAATAAATTCAGCCGTGAGGTATGTTTATCATAAAAAATTATCAATGTAATGGAATGCATGAGGAAAAGTAATTAAAACATAACGTGATTTGTGAGGCAAAGTGGCACAGTAGTAAGCAATGTGTGACTGAAGAAAATTAGGAATCACTCAAGAGAAGCTTCATTGTCACCTAAAACTTACTGGCAGATTTCTTGCTGAATCCAAATAAAGAATAAGCACCGCTGATGAAAGCCCATCGTCGGCTTGATCTTTATCAGCTCTAATGCTTTTTAGCACCTAAAATCATAAAAATATGATTAAAACCTGTAGTTTCGTGCTTTATCGCTAACTAAAAAGAAAGCAAGTTATAACATGCAAACTAGAAAATAAAAGTGTAGCTATACATAATAATTTAAAATTAAGTATTACTATACCTCATCAAAGAACAAGGTAGCCAACATTTATCCTAAAGTAAAATAATTTAATTATTTCCAAACATAACCAAACTAGATTTGAATGAAAAAAACCTTTATCTGAAAAGAAATTACGCATTATTCTTGCTGCTAATGCTATTTCTAAAAGTCCATGGAATTATTTTTCAATATTAACTATTCTACATATGAGAAATGATATACATAGATTATGTCTATAAAACATTATGGAAAGAGAAACTTAAGAAACTCAAGTACGCAAGTGTCCTGGAACTGAAAAAAATTCACTGATTCTAGATAACATTCCACAAATGTAATAAATTCCGCAAATTCATGTTTTATGCCATTTACTTTCCCAGTTGAGTGTGTTTCTTAACACTTGCAAGTGTATTCAAGGATTTCAGTATTCACTTTGCTTTTCATATCATATGTATGTATACAGTAGCTTCTGGGTCCATTGTTCAAAAGTATCCTTCGGTATGTCCAGTAGTAAAATATTTTGCTTCATTCTTTAAGTCTAGTTGGAATGTTCTTCTTCTTTAATTGTAGCATTTAGTTCCTTCTAGCGTCTAATTTTAAATTTTTATCTTTTGAATTTTTTTTAAAAAATAAAACATTTAAAAAATGGACAAAAGCACTTTCCCAGAGGAAGGTTTCTTATAATTATTTTCCCAAATAAATTTCTTATAGGCGAGAGAACAGCATATGGATTTAGTAAGTAAAAATAAAATCTTACTTCAAATTTATCTAAATCCTTAGTTCATTTGTAACTTTCTAAAATCAAAGTTTTAATCACTCTTGCTGTTTATAAAAAAAAAGTTCTTAAACTTGAAGTCAAAACTCACCCAGTGCTATAAAACTTGTCGATTCAAAGATTTTTAATAGATGAAAACCAATTAACACACAATTTTCAAAAGTGATTAGAAAAATATGCAAATTTAGTATTCTTTCAAAGCTGCCAAGATGGCTGTTCCCTCATCTCCCACAGCTCCAAATAGACCAAAGACCACCATCTTGCAGTCTCCTCATGAGGAGCAGCTGAGTGGAGTATCTGTGGGCAACCTCAAGTCTTCTCCTTGTCCAGAGAGGAATTATCAAAGAGCCAGTCTACTCCCTGTCTCCTCATTTGCCACAGTCATTGGCTCTGTTTTTTGCAAAGCAGTTTTCACTCTGCCATGTCTTACCCAGAGGTCGAAAAGAAACACTTCCTAATGAAACCCCTTATTTTTGACTTGCTAAAATAACTTTGGATTTTTGTGCCAAAATAAATCTTTGGGTTTTTTTATTCTGTGTTCTTCTAGAAATAGAGCATATTTAAATGAATGTGGACAACCACACATTTAAAGACACATTTTTAATGACAGCCTCTTCAAATGCAAAAAAAAAAAGAATAGAAAAATATACCTGGTCAAGATTTTCAACAGTAGGCTTCAATGTGAGCCATTCGAGTTTTAAGTGCAATTTTCCTTTGGAGACTTCATCCAAAGAAAACCACTGTAAGGAAAGTTTATAAAGTACAGTAAGAACCAAAGCCATTTGCTGCAAAAATTTTACCAACATTACATACAAATTCCTGGGCGAAGCCAACTAAGGACATTTCATATGAAAACAGCTAAAGGCATTGTAGCTGACAGAATAAAAACATTTTATCAAACAGGCAAGAATTGTACTGTTTCCTGCATTTCACCCAGAAAACTATAGTAAAATTATTTCATAATAAAATACATACAATGACTTTTTAGAATTAAGCATCTGAATATTTAGCTTAGGACACCTCAAAACACATTTAACAGGAACTTTTACAGAAGTTTGCAGCATCCTGCAATCATATGACCACATTTTATGATTGTTTTGCCAAAAACTGGTCCTTATTTTTAGTGTTTGCCAAAATCATGTCCATAGCAAACCATTGATTTGCTTAACCACAGCATTTGTGGTGCCATAGTGGCTAGAATGCAATATTGAAGGTTAATTCAGCTCATTGCCTGGAGTTCGAGTCCCACCACGCTCAAAGTCAGGGGTGTCAAACTCGATTTAATTGAGGGCCGCATCAGGGTTGGGTTTGACCTGGGGGGGCATGACTAGGGTGGGTATGGCCAGCTCAACATCACTCATGTCAGGAGCACCTATGGTGGCCCAGGTGGGGCTGGGGGACTCCATTGTCTCCAGTGGAGGAAGGCAAGACCAGGGAGTGTGCCAAACCCTTGAACTCCAGAGGAGTCTTGCTGTCTATTGTGGCCAAATCCTTCCTTCCCTCCGTCCTTCCTTCCTTCCTTCCTTCCTTCCTTCCTTCCTTCCTTCCTTCCTTCCTTTCCTTCCTTCCTTTTCTTCCTTCCTTGCCTCTTCATTCTCCTTTTGTCTTTCTTCTCCTTTCCTTCTTTTTCCTATCATGCTCTCTTCCCATCTTTCCTTCTTTTTTTTCTTTCCTTTTCCCCTTTCTCTTTTCCTGTCCCTTCTTGATGCTCAAATGCGTTTAGTTTGTTTTGCTAGCCCTCTGCCAACGAAAATGGATTGGGGGGGGATGCTCCCCCTGGGCTCCATTTTTGGTCTGGACAGCCTCCTGAAGTCCTCTGCCAGCAAAACAGAGCCAGGAAGGGGGGTAAACACATTTTTGCCAGGAAGCTGTCCGGGCCAAAAATGGGGCTATGGGGAATCCCTGGCCTCCATTTTCGCTGGCAGTGGGCTAGCTAAATGAACGAAAAGCATTTGAGCATCAAGGGCCAGAATTTATCACCCCGTGGGCCTTCAGTTTGACACCCCTGCTCAAGTTTGACTCAGCCTTCCATCCTTCTGAGGTCGGCAAAATGAGGACCCAGATTGTTGGGAGCAATATACTGACTGTAAATCGCTTAGAGAGGGTTGTAAAGCACTCTGAAGTGGTATATAAGTCTAAATGCTACTGCTATTGCTATTTGTTCAATGACCATGGATTCATTTAACAACAGCAGAGATTTGATTAATGCCCACTGCAAAAAGGTAATAAAATGAAGGTGGTCCACATGACTGACCTTTTTTATGATTGTCATGTTTTATGACCATGATGGACAGGCTCCTTATGACCATAAGATGAGGACTGCTTGTATTCCACTCCCATGGCTTTTGCCTTCAATTTCACTTGTTAACACAAAATGCTATAATCAAACTAAGAAAATCTATTTAAGGAAATCTGAAGCCTTTGCTGAAATTGCAATCCAGATTCAATATAGGCACTGCAGATTTATTTTATCAACCTTCCTTGTCACTGTCTTCCCCAGGCTGAATAGAGATTTACCTCATCTATGTGGCGTTCCTTTTCAACTTCAATTAAGTCTATCGTCAGGCTAAAAAAACACAATGCAATGCATTAGAAGACCATTATCTGAACTACAGAACCTGAAGCTGGAATTTTGTAGCAGCAAAATGGTGAATACACTAGAAAAAAAAACCTGAAAAAGCAATTCTGAACAAAAACAGGACATGTGATTGAGGTATGAAATAAAGCTTATATTGTTTTAAGAATTGTGAATAAGATGGTAGGACCTGCTGCCGAAAACTTTAGGTCTTTGAAGCAGAACAAGATGTTGGGAGAGAGGGAGAAGAGAAGCAAGGATAAACAGTTTTGTGGTTGTCTATTCCTTACGTAGTAAAGGCCAAACGTACTGTATATTCAAAATGAAAAAGAAACTGTGTGCATTAATTAGAGCTGTGAATTGCTATTTCTACTATAATCATTATTGCTTTGCTTTCTTTTCATATGGTATTTTTAAAAAATGTTTCTACCAAAAGTATTAACTTTTTGAAGGCACAGAATTTTGCATGCACACAAGTAATAATAGAAATACATTGGAAATATATTTGTCTGCTAGCTTCTTTCTGACTCTTTGAGCTTACCTTTACTCTTTCATTTATTGACTGATCTGGATAGTAGATTCCAGGATAGGATTTCAATTTTTTTTTTTAAAAAAGGCATGCAAATGGCTTGATACTTACTTTCCTAGAAAGTCATCCTTGTCTGGATCTTCATCAAAGAGTTCAATCTCCAAGTCTTGTCCTGGATGTTCATAGACTAAGGCCTGGAAATATAACAAGATAGCCAATTCAGCTAAAAGTATGACTTAGATTACGAGGTTTTTAAATTAGATAAAAACATTAACAGATGATTGTCAAATATACAATGTTTTCTCTGATTTGTTTATCTGATTAAAAATTTAGGAAGCCTTTTCCTCTGTGAGCCCAGGGCAGCACACAAGGGTTTTTATCCTCCTCTTTATCTTATAAAACTTTTAAAGGTAGATTGTGTTAGTTATTCTATTTCAGCCCCAAATCATTCAATAATGTCCATGAGTAAGCAGGATCTTTAATTGGAGTCTCTCTTGCCTCAGTCTAGTATTATTAGTTATAGTATTCACTCCAAACCATTCATTTACTGCCATTTCCACAGTTTTTATGGTATAGATGAAATTGCAATTTGTTAGTAAATCACAGTTGAAGAAATCAGAGACAAGGTGAGAAAGAAGAACATATACGAACCCTAAGGCTCATTTTTATACTAAACATAGCTTGGTATTTTATCTGAACTGTTCTACTGAAGTGCAATATCAATTTTTCTCCAACAGTTAAAAAAATCATTTCAGATCAATGTATTTATAATAGAATTATATGATATCCGTCTTGAAGGTTCTAAACTCTTAAACACATTTTTCAAAACTAATACCAGGCAGTAGTTTCATACCTCATAAACTTCATTCCACTTTGGATTAAGATTTTCTTTGATAACTTTGCTTCGGAAAATTTGATTTCCCAGTTGAATGATTCCATAAGGATCAGACTTTCCCTTAACAAGTCCCTTTAAGTAAGTATCTTTTCCCTCAAGATCCTGAGCTTCAAGGAAGTGTATTCTTAGTACACCCTGAGAAGAGGTAAGAAAAGTTGACCATCATACAACATTCAGCGGTAAGGTATCATCAGCATAACTGAATGTTTATGACCTAATGAATTCTCTAGATTAAAAACTAAATTGGTTCTTTAACTTAATTTTTATGGAGGCTAGTCATAGCAGTATTGAATTGATTTTTAAAAATTATTTTGGAGACTAGACATAGTAACTATGCATTGTTAACCTATGTAGGTAGTGAGTAAATAAAATAAATAAAGGCACATTTCCTCCTAATTGTATCTTTGCACTTTTAATAAAGATGCACAGTAAGTAACAGTAGGTCTGTGTGTCTGTGTGTAAAGCATCAAGATACAGCAGTGGAACTGAAGTTCTCCCCCACTCTTTGTACAGATGTGTGACATCAGCATATGCACTAAGAGAGTGGGGTCTTAAGCACAACATTGTAATCTCCATTTTTACTTTTAGGATGCCCCCGTGCCCGCCTTTGCCTTGTGGACATTGTTGAGACTAGGATAAAGGAGAAAAAACATCACAGAGATAAGTTGTCATTAATTTTATGTTATTACATACATCTATGTCATAATTTTAATAGTAGGAAATGGGTTCGGAGCGGAAAAAACCCAACAATGTTTAGATGTATCTGAAAACTCAACTACAGAGACCAACAAAACCAAATACTTTGCATGTTACAAGTATTCAGAAAAGTGTCTCTTCCCCAGAGTTTCTTTCATGCTGCCATGGAAATCTCTGGATGGAGATTAGCATTCTTAAATGAACTGGAAGAATTCAACTGGTTACAATTCACGGTGTCCAGACAATATCCCGATGGTGCAGAAAAGAGGTTTTCTGCTGTTTTGAAATTTAATGGTCCAACAATAGCTTAAAAGTCACATTCGGAGAATTGTTACCTAGCTGCTAGAAATGTATTATTTGTTCAGTATCCAGATTTTAAGCTCTTTTATAACCATTATTGTCCAAGATTGTTCTGCAAACACTCTGATAAACATTTTGTTATGTCAAAATTTATGTTAAAAAAAACCTTACCTTGGTATGGGGAACCGCAATTGAGCAATCTGCACATCACTGACAAAAGGAACAGTGATTCGATTTGGAAGTACTAGATAATTAGATATTATATCTAGTATTATAGTGTCAGATAATCCACTAAAAGGGAAAAAAGTCAACGAAGTTATTTTAAGGTTAGCATTAATTACATATGCTGCCATTATGAAAACAATTACATACAAGCTGCACTTCTAATACGTAAAATAAATATACCAGTTGAAATTCTCTATTTCAGTCTAGTCTTCTGCTCAATCTGATTTCTATTTGCGAGGGGAATTGTCTGGGATATCGCACCATCAATATATTCCTTCTTCAATACATTTTCATCTTCCATTTCACAAACCAGCTATACAATTTACAAACTTTACAACAGGCCTACATATGAAAACATCCCGTCTTTGTCTTCCATGACTTATCATCATCTTTTACAGGCCTCTGTGATTTAGTTTATATGGCATTCAATTTTTTCATTTAAAAAAGATTATGGATTGTCTCTATTATTTAGGAAGGAAAATAACAAGCAAACAACCAGCTTATTAAATTGAATCATGTGGATAAGGAACAATCCTGCCCATCTCCCTTTCTTGCAGAACATTTTCAGGAGAGAAATAAATTTTTGCACAGCCCTATTCCCTTTAAGCAATGACGATGATTTGCTTTCACAAACGATCCAAAAATGGAAGTAAGCCCCAAAGCATGTAAGAATTTCATCAATACCTTTGATCACCACAAGATGGAAACAGCTGTTTAGAAGAAGACAGATGGCCTTATTATGTCTGTATAAACCTTATTCTTTCCTTCCTGCATTATCTTTCATCATGATATATGAAGGTTTTACTGATTAGCTCAAAAGGTTCCTTATTCTGCATTTTTGTTTCTTACAGTGCAAATAGATGAAGCAGCGATAGTTTAATATTCACCATATATAAAAGCTATTGTTTTGTTTTTAAAAGCCAAGCAAACCAGCAAATAAAACAGGCTTGTCAGTTTGACTGCTTTATTGCCTTCCTGCATGCCTGGAAATAATGTCAATCTGCTCCCTTAGGACTTTCATCTTGTTTACAACAAATACTATGAAGTTAAATTAATTACGGCAAATATTACAAAATTAAATTAATTTAAAAATTAAATTTGGCCTGCCCTAATCCTAACCTTAACAAAATTTATTTATTACATTTCTACATTGCCCATCTCCCCTGCAAGGTGACTCTAGATAGCTTACACACTATAAAACCAAATGAAAAATAATTAAAAGATTAAAACAGACATTAAAATTATTAAAAATTATGCTTAGAAATAAATATTACAAAGTTCATTGTGGGAAATACTATAAAGTTAAATTAACAAACATTATGAAATTATATTAATATATGGGCATGCAACTATGTATATTTTCCCCATCACCTTTTTTGGAGAAAGGCATGGGGGAGAGAAATAAGAATGTAATGAAGTGTCTCCATATGACGAATTAGGAAATAATGAAGTCAATCCATTAATTCTAATTAGGATATCTTTTTATAGAATTGGTATGAAACATGAAGACTGAGTCATCTCCTTCCCTGCCCATAAATACTGTCCATAGACTTCTGTTGTCCTGTATCAAGCCAGGAAGTAAAACAATTTAAAAAAAAGGCTAGGAAAAACACAAGCCCTCCAGTATCTATCCAACATAATATGCTGGCTGCAAAGAAATGGAATGCAGAGAGCAGACGGTGTGCAGATGTACATCAGGTATAATATAAAAGAGAGATTATTGACAACAGGGATGGGAACAGATGAAAGAAAATAGCCAATACTGCACTCTCATTAACATGAATCCACCAACTCTGTTTCTGGAGCTCCCCTGGATTTGCAAGATACATGTTTATAGCAAAATCTCAGTTAAAGAAAACAATGCTCTGATCTGGCTGGGTTTCAGCTCAGATCAAAGAGCAGCAAGTACCATGGGATTTAAATTGTTTACATGAAATGCAGCTAGTTTGTTTAATTGTAAAATATGCCTGCAGACTGCCCTTAGTTACTTTCAAATCGCTTCTAAATTAATGCATACTGACAAATTTTAAACAATATCTGGTACATCAGAGCAGCTGTCAACAATGAAGACTAATTAAACTTCATTGTGATCGTATAAACCTGCCTGCCTGCTTTGTCCTAATCTCTCTCACACACAAAATGTGTTGAAATTGATATTTTCCTTATGTAAACTACAAATAGTTGCTGAAACAATCCATCTCCTTTGAAGTAAAAAATCTCTGGGTGGATCAGGAAGGATAGCTCCACGAAGCCAGCTTACTTGTGGGTGAATTAAATTTAATAAATAAAAATATTTATATCCCCCCCCATAGCAGGAAAAGCTTTACTTTAGGTTAACACATGCCACTTCTAGTTGCCACAACTCATCAGATTAAGCCAGCTACCAGAAGCAGTGCAATTCTGTATGCAGTCAAACATTATTAGATCATCAACAGGTGCTTTGGATACTACATCTCACTGATAATTCAAAAGAGGCCAGTGGCCAAACAAGAGACCACAGCAGACACTTTTTATTGTAAGGGTGATGAAAAGGGCCAGTGTGTAATTATGAAGACAATTGTGCAGATGCTTATATCTCTATTAAGGGTGCATCAAATAAAGTCAGTCACTGTTTTTGGATTTCATCAGCTGCGGTTGGCCGATTGCAGCTTTGCTGATTGACGGTTTCATTTTTTTGCTCAGTCTATCAGTGTGATGCCAAGTATCCTACAGAGAAAGTGCATTTGGAAGGTTTCCAGGTTTTAGATTTCTGGCTAAGCATCCATGATTCAGCTCCATATAGTAGCAATAGTGGTATGAGTGAACAAAAGGGTCACGGTTTATAACCACAACTGGGACCAGAATTTCCATTGCTAAGCAAGGCTGTTTGTTAAACAGGTTACATCAATTATATGTCCTTTTTGGATGTGGTTAAATGAATCACTCTAGCTGTTAAGTGAAGTACATGGTCCTTAAGCAAATCTAGCTTCCTGATTGACTTTGCTAATTAGATTGTCTGGCAGGGAAGTTTGCAAATGATGATCATGCGGCCTCTGGATGCTCCATCATGATGCCTCCATCATAAATACATACCGGTAGCCAAGCACTAGAATTTTGATCATGTGACTCTTGGGATGCTATGAAAGTCATAAATGTGAGGACTCGTGTGTGTCATTATTTTTCAGTGCCACTCTAGCTTCAAATGGTCACTAAACGGGCAGCTGTAAGTTGAGGACTATCTATAATTTATGTCACCATAAGAAACATTTTCACAAGTGTGGAATTCATCGTTGACCTTATATATGCAGATGACTACAAATACAACAAAAAATATAATCCTATAAATATACCATCAGAATTAGCAATGGAATTGTTGCTACACATTTATTTAGGAAGCTTAACTTCTGTTTTTTGTGTACTGTCAATGGTCAGATTAAAGCAGAAGATGAAGCTGAAATATTTCAGCCTAATTAAATATCTGCAACATGCTGCAACATATTAAATGCTGCTCATTTTGTTAAGGTATGTGGAAATGTACACATCAATTGTATAGAATGGCTTCATCACTTAACCTTAACTTCAGGTCTAAAATCGTTTGATTGCAGCGCAAGCTGGAATGACTTACTGTCTTTCTTTGAAAGCATGACCCAACTAGAACACGACAGCTAAAATGAAAATAGCTTTTCATGCATAAAAACATGTTGTTTTCTTCTGCATGTTACAGTATTAAAGATGACAGCAGAGGCTGATTCATCCAGAAAACTGAACAGTTTGGAAATCTAATTTTGTTACTGATAATTATATAAACCTTTCCCCAATAAATATTTTTCAACAGTCTAAAACTAAAACCCAATCTATCCATTAGTCTGCAGCTTGTAAAATGACTTAATAAATTAAAAATGCCATTCACAATCCTATTCAAATAATCCTCAACATACAACAGTTCGTTTACTGATCAATCAAAGTTACAATGGAAAAAAGTCACTTACAACTGTTGCAGCATGTCCACAGTCACCTGATCAAAACTCAGACCCTTGACAACTGACTCATATTTATGACGTTTGCAGTGTCCTGGGGTCATACGAACCCCTTTTGCAACCTTCTAATAAGCAAAATCAATGAGGAAACCAGATTCACTTAACAACCACATTACTAATGTAATAACTGCAGTGGTTCACTTAACAACTGTGGCAAGAAAAATCGTAAGATGGGGCAAAATTCACTTAAAAGTTTCACTTAACAACAGAAATGTTGGGCTCTATTGTGGTTGTAAGTTGAGGACCACCTACATATTGTACCGTTTAATCCTTTTAGAAACTGCAGGCTTTTCATTTGTGTTCCAAGTTAAAATCCATGGAGATCATCCAGGTCACAGTTGTTCCAAAGATGTTTTTTTCAAAAGGCAACTGGACTTTCTGGTTTTTCTTTGAAGATGTTTCAGCCCAGAACTGAAAAAGCTTCTTGGATGAGAAGCGAAATGTCTTTAAAGAAAAAAACAGAAAGTCCCATTGCCTCTTGAGAAAGCATCTTTGGTCAAAATCAGATACTATACTCATCTAACTGACCAAGCGTTGATATTAACCTTACTCCCAACTCAAACAAAACTTCTACCCTTCCGGTGATAACCCAGGGCAGCATTATATAGCCCTCAGAATTTGGAATGCCAGATTGTGGGAGAGAGCGTAAAGGAGGCATAGCAACGTCCTCTACCTACTTTCCGGAAATTGACAGTTAAAGTTGCAAACAATAACGAATAACACTGTTAACACTGCAAACCAACTGTCCGGGGCCCAGGTCACATGACTGCAGGGATTTGAGACTGCCAGAAGACTGCTCATGAACACCATTTGTTCTGCTGCTGCACCATCGTAAGTTTGAATGATCACCGATGGAAGATATGCATGTAACTTTTTGCAAAAATCTGACAAACACATATGTTGCATATAAGTTGTACATATCTATAGAAATAAATTCATTCAATTTCAGCTTACTTGAGTCCTGGAATATCCAGAAGATTGGTCAGTCCTGTCCAGTTAATTTCTAAAAGCTGGAAAGATATAAAAATAATATTAAAATGTTGCTTAGAGGAACCACAGCTTAAGAAGCAGGATATATTGATGGTCAGTAGAATTTCAGCTAAAATTCTAAAACTGAGAAAACCTTGTGTTTTTAACTTTTTATGTACCAATGATCTGGTTAGAAACAATATTCTTCGAAAGTGATCTCCACCTGGAGCCTGAAATTCAAGCTCCAGAATTTATTAATATTATTATTAATATTAATAATTATTATTAATATTTATTTATAGAGCCGAGGTGGCGCAGTGGTTAAATGCAGCACTGCAGGCCACTTCAGCTGACTGCAGTTCTGCAGTTCAGCTGTTCAAATCTCACCGGCTCAGGGTTGACTCAGCCTTCCATCCTTCCGAGGTGGGTAAAATGAGGACCCGGATTGTTGGGGCAATATGCTGACTCTGTAAACCGCTTAGAGAGGGCTGAAAGCCCTATGAAGCGGTATATAAGTCTAACTGCTATTGCTATTAATGAGGACCGGGATTGTTGTTGAGGGGCAATATGCTGACTCTGTAAACCGCTTAGAGAGGGCTGAAAGGCCTATGAAGTGGTAAATAAGTCTAACTGCTATTGCTATTTATTTGCAAAAAATAAATAAATTATAGAATTGCAGGAATTGTGAAACTTAACATTCACATATTTGGAAATTGTCAAAGATCAGAAAGCTTTAAAGTAATGCACGTGTTTTTACCAGAACAAAACTGAGTCACAGGATCTCAATTTATGACTATCCAGAATAAGATAATTTAAAAGCAATGAAATAAAATTTATTTTAGGAAGGATTTTTTTTTTAATTCAATGTATTCAACATTGTTCCATAGTGGAATCTGCACTTACATCTAAATCTAACTACAGATAGTCTTGCTTTGCAACATTTCTGTGAGTTTTGCCCCATTTTGCAGTCTTTTTGCCACAGTTTTTAAGTCAATCATTGCAGTTGTTAAGTGAATCTTGTTAAGTAAATCTGGCTTTCCCATTGACTTTGCTTATGGGAAAGCCAGCAGGGAACGTTACATAAGGTGATCACCTGACTGCAGGACAGTGCAACTATTATAAAAACATGCCAGTTGCCCAGTGCCCAAATTTTGATCATGTGACTATGGGAATGCTGCACTGGTTGTTAAGTGTGAGAACCAGTCATAAGTCACCAAAGCAGTACTAAATTTGGCCACCCTAAGAATTATGGAAACTGTACCCCATACAATCCCTTCTCCACCCTCTGCCAGCAAAAATGGAGCTCGGGAATAGCCCTCGTGAGCTCCATTTTCACTGGCAGAGGCACGGCGGGCTGGTCCTTCTCTGTTTCCAGGGCAACCTCACGAGCCAGATCTAAGCACCTTGCGGGCCGAATCCGGCCCCCAGGTCTTCGACACTCCTGCTTTAGAACAATAAATTTATTCACCTGGTGATACAATATTAATACAGAAAACCATGCTCCAGAATTATAGCAAATGGCTAATATTAATTTCTATAGCTGAGCACAAGGGTAAGTTTTCTATACAAAGCTATCATAAATATATCATAGACCGACAGGCAGTACTCAACTTACAACCGTAATGGAACCTGCTCATTATGTTTGTAACTTGTCATAGTTATAAAGCAGGTCACCATGTGGCTGTATACATGTCTCTTTTGAGGTGGTGGTTAAACAACTGTGACTGGGCCATTTTTGCAGTAAAACAACAGAAAATGTGGCCCTGTGACTGCAAGACGTGGCAGGCCACTGCCAAGTGCTCAGCATGTGCTCAATGTGCCTCTTGATTAGTTTAATGCATTTCTATGTTTGCCTATTCCTATTAAGATCTTTCTCTGAATAACATGCGTTGATTTGGTCATAGTTTTCCCTTTCAGAAGGCAACATTTTCATTGATTTCCAGGTTGCAGATATGCAATATGACCCATTAGAGCAGTGTTTCTCAACCTTGGCGACTTGAAGATGTCCGGATTTCAATTCCCAAGTTGCCAAGGTTGAGAACACTGCATTAGAGTATTGCGGAGAGAGTGGAAAAAATGTTCCCTTTTCCCCAGATGTCGGAACTTTTTTCAGTGATCTAAATTGTACTTCATTGACTTTCTCCACCTGAAGAATTTAAATTTATATGAGTAACAGTTGACTATCTATGTAGGTATTCGTTAATTAGGAAAAGTGTGTATCACTGCTGACTTCTTTTCATAAATAGTCTACTAAGTATAGAACCAATATCTGGATCATACATTTAATTCAAAAAATAGACCATTTCACAGATCAAGTACAAAAAGTTACATACTAAAGAGCTAGATTTTAATCTAATCTGCTAATTGACCAATTTTTGATGTGCAGAGAATATTTATATGCCTTAAAACAGACAGTTATATGCAATTTCACTATCTGAAACCATACAGGCCAGATGTAGTTTGATGCCTTCAATTTGTCTTGTGAGATATTTATGCCTAAATCAGGACTTTACCCTTTTTCAGTATTAGGCCCATTTAATATTTTAAGAAGATATTGTGAACAATCTTGCAAAATAACTGCAGAAAGGGCCTTCCCATTAACATAACAGCTATCATGGGACATACATCCAATTAAAAGAACTAAGAAACAATGGTTACAATCATTCCTAAGGGATATTCTCTACTTCCAGTTTATCCTTGTCTTTGTTCTGAACAAGGCAGATATACTTGCAATGACTAGACATAAACATACACCAAACATAAACACACATAAGCACATAACAACTCAGCATTTTATGTACTAAGAATATGAGATGCATCAGAGACCCAGAGGCAGCGTTGACAACAAAGATTTGTTGATGGCTGACACTCTACTTATGACATGCCAGCTCGTTTTTTATTTTTAATTAAAAGAGCTTTTTGAATGTAAACGATGGAGGCAAGGCGTATGTTAGGTCCCAGTGGGAATATTAGTGGGTCCACTGGAAAAATCATGAATCCACTGGCATCTATACAAGTTTTACCAATAACTTGCAAAGTTTAAACTGTTTTACAATAAAGGCATATCCTCAAATTAGCCCAAAGAGAATTTGCAGTTTGCAAAAAGCAAGTTTATTCCCCAGTATGAACTAAAGATAAAATTGTCAAAATCTACTAGCTTAAATAAAACAGATGTGTGCAGTTTGCTTGAAACCTTTAGTGCAAGAAAAGTTATAAGAAAAATGTGATGTTTCTAAATCACTTTGTGTTTGCTAAAGATATTTTAATAAGCATCTAGCATTCATATCGCCTTCTATTAGCTTACTGCAATAACTGATTTTTTAAATACGATATACTAGGCAGAAGATGCCTGACAAAAACTTTGGCTCATGAACCACAGAAGACATAAGCAAATTCATTAGACAAGTATGTTCAGAACTATTAATTCAGGCAGTGCTACCATATAGTCATCACAGCCAGCAACAGACACTGACTAGAGAGTGCACTGAATTATTGCAAATGTTACTTTGGCCTGGAAAATATGAGAAGAAAACATTACTAGATGCCAACTAACCCAACATTTCTCCCTCTGGACAAAATAGTGGTTTTCCCTCTTGCTGTAGCCACTGACGATGCAAGGGATCCAAACAGCTATAATAAAATGTCTGCTTGTAACTCCGGAAGGAGGATATGTAAGAATTCTATTAAGTGTTTTAGATTATTGTATTATTTTATTGCAACTAATAAACGTTCATTTTGTTTAATGGCACTATGCTGAAAAACCTAGGATTGTAATCCTGGAAAATGATAATATCAATATGGGGGCTGCTCTTAAATATTCTGGCTGCAGACATTACAGCTGCCTTGACACTTATGAAGCTTACTCAGTATGATAGTTGTCTAAAAGACATTTAACAGAATTCTGGTTTATTATTACTGAGTAAACATTTTAATCTATATTTTAAGTCTTACATTGCCTGAAGCATAAACTCCAACTTGTTAGTGCTCTAATAAGCACACACAAAAAATAATTTACCAATCCTGGATTGTAAATTACTGAGAAGATACACAAGCCAGATTTCTAGCTTTGGGCACAATACCGCAGTTGATTATTGCAAGAGGAACCAAACACTTGTCAATTATCAACCGTTCTTCAGAATCTTACAATATTATCCCTGGCTGCAGCAGACCTCCCGCCCTCATGGAAGGAGAATTAGAAATTGGCAGATGATCTGAATGTGTTACTACTGTAGGTTTAAGAGGAGACCATTGTCAACTATCACTACTCTTTCCATCTCAGATGAACACAGTTAGGTCTCCTAAGCTTGACTTCATCCCTCTGGGGCCCCCACCTCTGGTGATCTCAGAAAAGATTTGCCAGGTCTATTCCACAGGCAAAAAGGTGGAAAAGCACCAGGGCTGGACAGGGTAACTCAGAGGTGAAATCCAGCAGGTTCTGACAGGTTCTGGAGAACCGGTAGCAGAAATGTTGAGTAGTTTGGAGAACTGGTAGCGGAAATTTTGATTAGTTCGGAGAACCGGCAAATGCCACCTCTGGCTGACCCCAGAGTGGGGTGGGAATGGAAATTTTGCAGTATCCTTCCCCTGCCACACCCACCAAGCCACACCATGCCCCCCAAGCCATGCTCACAGAACCGCTAGTAAAAAAAATTGAATTTCACCATTGGGGTAACTCCCTCTTGCTTAAGAGTCTGATCAACTGGCTCCCATTTTCCTTCTTACTTCAAACACTCTATTGCCCAAAAAACCCTCCATAAAGGAGTTGAAGGAGTACAGACCAGTGTCTCTAACATCCATAAGTATGAAAACCTTCGAAAGATTAATGCTGGTCCAGATGAAAGCCATCACAGACCTGCTGCTAGACTCCTAGCAAATTGTCTACAGTGCAAACAGGTCAGCAGATGATGCTGTCAATATGGTACTGCACTACGTCTTACACCATATTGAATCCCCAAAGAACTATGGAAGGGTCTTTTTTTGTGGATTTCAGCTTAGCCTTCTATACCCTCATTCCTGAAACCCTCCTCTCTAAACATTTTTCGAGAGACAACTGGACTTTCTGGTTTTCTTTGAAGATGTTTCGCTTCTCATCCAAGAAGCTTCTTCAGCTCTGGTTGGATGGTGGGGAATGGAAGGATTTATACTGCTTGCAGACAGCTGGACATTTGCATTCTTTTACCTGGTCGTAGAGGTCACCTGGAGGTTTAAAACGTTTTAAAAAGTTTAAAAAAGAAATATAGAAATTTCCACTTACTGGTTTCCTAAGGAAAAATAAAGATACTGCTCCAATTAAGGGTATATCACCAAGCAGAGGTTCCAAAATAACTCTCATTGTGCCATGATCTAAAATAAAAAAGAAAACAGCCATGATCACAGCACTCAGCCAGTTTGGAGTAGTAGTTAAAGGCATCATGTTAGAAACTGGGAGACCGTAAGTTCTATTCCACCTTACACAAAAAATTAGCTGGGTGACCTTGGATCAGTCATTCTCATCCATAGCAAGCAGGTACCGGCAAACTATTTTTGAAATCTTTCCCAGAAAACACCAGAACCCAGTCTATGAAGTCACCAGAGTAAATGGTTGACTCAGGGGTACATGCATGTATACATACACAGCACTAACCATGAATTAAAGATTATTTGAACTATTATATATTATGCAAAAGGTTTTTTTTAGTAAACCTGAACTTGAATAATGTTAAACAGAATAAAACTATACTATTTCAGTTGTAGCTGAGGACTGGAGGTACATTTATGGAAATGTGAACTGCTAACAAGGTGTAGTGGATTAAAAAGAAAGAAACTTACCTGTATACTTTTCACTCCAGCTCTACAGAAGTATCTCTTGATCTCCAAATCAATTTCCGTGTTTCCCACAAAACTAAGAAATATAAGAAAACACTGTAATGTTGTACTATACATACAATCCATTAATAAATTGCTATTA